>NW_004949225.1:94601-116254 GCF_000317375.1 Microtus ochrogaster | reverse complement strand
TGCTATGAACATAGTTGAGCATATACTTTTGTTGTATGATAGGGCCTCTCTTGGGTATATTCCCAAGAGTGGTATTGCTGGGTCCAGGGGTAGGTTAACTCTTGATTTAGCCAGATACTGGGAATCTTGCATAACTTTATGAATTCCAGGATTCTCACCAGATTATCTTGAAAAAATAATCTTTTCTCTCATTCTCCAAATATCCCCACACAGTCTGAAGCAAACTCCCTTATCAGGGGCTTTTGGATAGTCAAAAAAGTTATTTACTTGGATGAGTCTTACAGTCATTCTTTTCAACATCAGAACAATCTGGTCCTGGCCTCAAACTGGTTTTTATATAGTAACCATGTTAACTCTCTCCATCTGATTGCTAGCATTTCTCTTGAATCATGATCAAGGGGTTCCACTGACTTTCCTTCCATTTTCTTTGTACATTTAAGTATGAAGACAACCAATTGTTTTATGTATAGGATCATACTGACGTCCCTCAGACCTCCAGATCCCAGAATCTTCTCCCCTTTTCCCACATCTCTGGAACCGACAACTAATGCAGCCCAACCAATTGCTTTTTCTCACTTCTTGTCTGTAACCTATTTCATTTTTTAGTAAACAGTGTTTTGTTATTTCTTTGTTTGGAGACTGGAGTTGGCTCTCCGCATCACCTGGGTGGTTAACTGGTCTCCCCAGCCTATGACAAGGTCACAGTTTCAGCTGAAATGTCACGCCAGCTCTTTCTGCCTTGGGATGAACTCAGGTGTACTCCTGGCTTTCCGTTAACTTTTTTTCTGTTGTGTTTTGAAGCCTTTGCTTCTTTCTTTCTCTCATTTTGCTTATCTTTGCAGTTGGTGGTCTTCTGAACTGACAATATTTGATTTTCCTTTTTACTGTGTGTCTATTTCTAACAGTCATAGTGTTGACTGTTTTCACATTGGTAAGTATGCATCTTTCCCTTCTAGGGGTGACATTCCATAAGCATCCCATTTGCTTATCTTGGAAATTTTTCATTTATTTATTATATCTGAAGGTTGATTTTACTAGATACAGTTTTTGCTTGTTTGTTTTTTAAATTTTTCTCTCTCATAGAACTCTGTATATGTTATTCCATCCTCTCTTGGCCTATAAGATTCCAGTTGAGAAATCGACAGGAGGTCTAATGAGATTTGTTTGGGGCCATTTGATTTTGTTTCCTTCCTGGTTTTAAAACTCTGCACTTTTTTTTCTTGGAATTTAAATATATCAATATATTTAAATATATACCTGGGGTTCTTTCAGCCTCCTTGATCTGGCTATCCATATCTTCCTAAGATTGGAAACTTTCAGCTAATATTTGAACAAAATGTTCTCTATGAGTTTTCCCTTCCTATTTTCCTCTGGAACATCCAATCCCTAGTACTTTTCTTTGCTCAATAATATCTTGTAAGTATTGAATGAAATCTATATTCTTTTGTTTCTCCTTAATTGTCTGACTGGGTTATTTCAAAACACCTTCTTTTGAGTTCAGAAAATGTTCTGTTCCTTCAGTTTGTTCTTGAGATTTTCAGCTGTGGTTTTTATTTGACTTATTGAGGCTTCTAGCCTCAGCATTTGCACTGGGAACTTTAATAATTTTCTTTATCTCTTTGCTGTGTTTCTCATTTAGATGATGAGTTATTCTTTTGATTTGTGTATCTGTCAGATCTCATTATTTTCTTTAGAGTCTTATGTAAATTGTTGTTCAAGTTTTCTATCAACTTCTTTTCTTTGATCTCTGCTCCTAGGAAGTTTGTATGTTCTTTTGACAACATCATTTGTCTTGCTATGTCATATTTCTACTGTCTCTCTGTGTATTGGAAATTTTTATTAATTTAATAGACTAGCTCCCACGGTAGAGTTTTGTGAAATGAAACACTTTGCATAATCAAGCTAACAGTTGGGTAGATTATATTGGTTTTAGTTCTTGTGGGGTACAATGTATAATTTCCATGTAGCTTCTTTAGTTACAGTCAGTGGCCAAGCACAGGCCAATCCCTGTGGGTCCTTGGAAATAGGACCATACTAATTACACAGATGAGTACAGTGGTTCATTGGGCCTTGGTGGATGTGGTACAGCCTACATCAGGATGAGGCTGGACAACCTTGGCCCACCTAGGTATGATTTACATCAACATATATGGGTTTTGAAATGCCTGTTTAGTTGTTAGGGTTTGAATGGAAATGACCTCCATAGACTCACAGGGAATAGCATCATTTGAAAGAATTTGGAGATGTGGCCTTGTTAGAGTTGATAAGGCCTTATTAGAGAATGTATGTCACTGGGGGTGGGTTTGAGGTTTTAGAAGCTCAAGCCAGGTCCATTGTCTCATTCTCTATTTCTGTTGCATGAGATTCCAGGTGTAGAACTTACAGTTATGTCTTCAGCACAGTGTCTGCCTGCATACCACCATACTTCTTACCATGATGATAATGGGCTGAAACTCTGAACTGTAAGCCAGCCTCTATCAAATGTTTTCCATTATAAATATTGTTGTGCCATTTTGTCATGATATCTCTTTATAGTAATAAAACCCTAAGACAGGATGGCCCAGCTGTTTCCTAGTGCAATGCATAGACAGCCAGGCTGCTTTCCTGCTCCTTCGGTGTTCCCGGTGGCCATATTGTTTAGACGGGTCTTTCTGAATCCCTTCTGAAGAATGGACTATACCAACCAGTGGGCTGTGTTGGTTCTCTAGCTTCTGATTCTTGATATTGTATTTTCTACTGGTTATATTTGTCTGGTAGGCCCTTAATTCCCATCTCTATAAGGTCATTGTATATTTTTATGTTCTATGACATCTCATTGCATCTCTCTTGCTACCTGGTACTTTACTTCAAACATTCCAACAGAATAGAAATTATCTTTATTTTATATGCCGGGTACCTCTAGTTAGAGATCTGGATCCCACTAACGTTTGTGAGGAAGAGAAACTTTGAAATCTTTTCCTTCCCCATAAGCATTCCTGCATGTATTCTGTATTATTGTGTTAATTAATTAAAATTCTAAAATTCCTTGCATATCAGGATGGACGGGAAAATGGTCACAAATCCTAGTTTGTTTTCTATTGGTAATAAAGACTGTGATGAATAGAATCTTGGGGAAGAAACTGTTTATTTGGTTTACATATCCAGCTATAGTCCTTTGTTGAGGTAAGTCAGAACCTGGAAGCTTGTCTTAGTTTTCTATGTCTGTGCTGAAACATCATGACCAATAGCAGTGTGAGGAAGAAGGGCTTTATTTGGTTTACATATCCTCAGTCGCAGTCCCTTGAGGAAAGCCAAGGCAGAAACTCAGATCAGACAGGAACCAGGAGGCAGGAACTAAAACAAAAGCTATGGAGGAACGCTATCATGAATACTACGTGGAAATGAAGTGTCAATGGTGGACACCTGTGATGTGTTCTTCTTTTCTGTTCCCATATATTCATTCCATGGGATTCCATATGTAAAATATTTCAGTGATACAATTATGAAGCACTTCAGGAAGGCACCAATGAAGCATTCTATCAAATATTGGCACCTCTGAGCATAGTACTCTGTAGACCTATGTATTTTACATATTCCAACAGTTGGCCCGAATCAATTGAAACATTGCTTTAACTCATTGTATGGTCTCCACTTCCATAACCTAAAATGATAACACTGCTATCCTATAGATTCTTGTTTAATTTAGTGAGTTAATCTGTGAGTTAGTAGCAATTATGAAAACAGTGTTGTATGGTGTCCAATTCCAAGCCCAGTGCCATACAACAGTGAGCAATTTCTCCCGTAGGATGCTGGGAAGATCTTGGTCGGTGCACATCTGCACTGTTTCACTCAGTTTCACCTTTACCTACTTCTGCAGCAGTTCCCAGGGCACGTTCTCTCTGGACAATTAGGAATGCAAGGAAGTGGCAAACACACACACAACACAGGAAACGCTCCTGCTCAAAATACACTCATGGGAATTTCATTGTCCAAAGAAACCTGCAGGTTCTAAAGGCAGCAACAAGATAGCGTCAACATTTGTCATACATGCTCCAGTCTAGCATGTCTCTCTTTCTCTCTCTGAGTGTGTGTGTGTCTGTGTGTGTGTCTCTGTGTGTGAATGTGTGTGCACATGCATGTAGAACATTGGTGTCTTCCTCAATTTCTGTTTGGCTTAATGTTTGAAACTGAATCTTTCCCCTAACCTTCTAGCACTTCAGTTAAGCTAGACTGACTGACAGGTTGGCAAGCTCCAAAGACGCTCCTGTCTCTGCCTCCCTCCCCAGTGCAGCTGCACACTGCTGTCCTGGACTCTACATGGGTTCCGGGCATCTGAATTTAGGCCTGCATTGCTATGCAGCAGGCATGTTACCATTGAGTCATGCCCTTGGCCTTGACTCTATATTCTATGAGGTGTTAGAGAACGATGAACTTGAAGTTGCTGCTATGTTTGTTGAAGTTGGAGTTCAGTAGGGAAGTATGTATTTGTGCATGTATATTATAAAATACATGAAGGGGGACCTCCTTGGAGAGCTGGAAATTGTTTTGTGTGCCCTAGTCTGGATTTCAGCACTTAAGATAGCCTGGCATTGGGTAAAGGACTTCAGAGAGGACACTGTGTGCTCATGAAAAAAAAAGGGTCATATATACATATGAGAATTTTTATGGGACTAGCGTGTCCACAAATTTCAATGGACTCTCCAGGGATTCTTAACACAAAAAGTCCAAGAACTGCTAATTTCGGACATTGTTTATGGGGAAAAGGCATTTCAGATCCAAGAAAAAAACCTTTCAAGCAACCTTTTTGGAACCCAGCCCATCGGGAAGTAGTGTGATACAAATAGATCTTATCAGGACAAATCATACTCAAATGCAATCCTATGATAGTTTCTGTAAATACGCACTTTGTGCTGAGCCTCAGGCCCCAAAGAATGTTTTTCTTACACTTTTTTGCCCACTCTTTGCTTCACTAAAATTACCCAAGGTACCAAGGGACTCCAGCATCAAATATTCCCCTGAAGTGATTTAGCTAAGCTTAGATTGTCTTATTTAGCATCTAAAATAATCTAAGTTCCTAAAACTCCCTTACTGTACAGAATCAATGAGTCATAGAAAAGAAGAGAGGGGAGAGTGAATGGCTAGAGAGGCAGGGCAGGCAGTGGTGGGATGTGGAAAAACTGAGTTTGAGGCTAAGAGCCTTGGTCGGGAGTAGTGCTGTTGATTTTAAGGACTTGCAAATAATTCTGAGCAAACTCAACTCTGACCCAAACCTTTAAAAGGTTGGAAAAGCAAAGTCTAATTCTGTGTGTTCTCGCTGAGAGTTCACAGGGCTCCACAGTGCCTGATTCCAGCTGGAACTGGACATGGAAATACTTATACTAAAATAACACTGAGGACGGAACCCCTGAAAACTGTCTGATCACGGAGGACTGAAGAGCAACTACAAATACCAAGAGACTGTCTCATTTATTATTTCATCCTTCCTTCTGCCTCTTCCTCAGCCTTTTGCCAGAGGATCTCTTTGTAAGACATAATATCAGTCTTCTGTCTCTTTGGTAAGACAGAATTTAAATGTGCTTACCATGAAACAAATGTGTCAGCAAATTGCACAGGAAACCATTCTTCCTCAAGGTTTTAGTATCAGGAGTGGTCACATGGTTCGAGGTTCTTTTTTTCAGTGTTTGAAAACTAAATGCCAAACTTTAGAATAACTTCTGAGTTATTTCATCAGTGTGTGTCTGGTTCTCTTCTAAAACAACTTTCTTTTTTTAAAAAAAAAAACTACCAAAATTAAAAAGTATACTATATAAATAAAATTTGTACATTTTCTCTTATATACACAGTCCAGCTTAGATTAGGTGTCCATCAAAGACTGACGTGGGAGGGCCATGGCATTCAGCAGCTATGGCTGCCTCCACAAGATCAAAGCAGTCAGCATTCTAGCATGGAGGGGGACCGTTTCACTAGCCCCTTCATAACTGACGAACTATGGACAGTTGATGGCTGTTGGGGGAGGAATTCTCAGATTTTTTAAGGGTGTGGCCCTTGATAGGTTGACCATGCTCTGGTTGACTCCACATTCATGATATCCATGTAGCACAAACTGGACTCAGGGGGTATAAGACTAAAGTCAAAAATAAAACTTTAAAAAAGAACATGAAATTGGAAAGGGGGGGTCCAGGTGGTAGGAAGTGTATCTAGGAGGAGGTAGGAGAGGAGCAAGGAGTAGATATGATCAAAATAAATTACATGCATTTTTGAATTCCTCAAGAAATTGATACAAGTCTTAAATTTTAAAAGAGCTAGGCTTCTATTGAGGCTTATACTGTGTTCTGTCTACCCAGGTGTTGACAGTGTAGTCAACTAACCATGTCTTGAAAGTGAATCTACATAATCCAAACAGATGAATCTCTCTGGCTGACTATGAAGTCTATGTATTCACGGAAGCAACAGAAGAGGGTCTGGATGTCAGACAGCTGAGCTCTTTGCTTCTGCACATGTTGAGGACAAGCAAGAATGATGTGCCCTTTCAGCAACTTCTTCATAGGTCCAGCACTTAGAAAGATGGCGGGAGTGTCCTTGTCTCAGCCCTAACATTTATTGGAGGTTGGAGTGATTTGAGAGGAATTTTTGTCAGGGTCCACATTGTATGTTTTGTTTAGTGTCATGTGATGCTGTTTCTGAAATACAAGAAATACAAGCCAGCTGACCATAGTTTCACAGATGGTCATGCTTCAGAACCATAGTGCATCTAAGGAAGAAACATCAAGATAAAGTTGCTCCTGAATTTCCAACAGAGGAGATTCATCAGCCTTAGTTTAGGTGGATAATGAGTTTCCATAGCTCTGTCTTCCTAACAGATAAAATAACAGCAACAAAACCAGCCCTAAACAAATTGGTTATGACCAATTCCGTATATGTCTTTTTAATTCCTGTCTCCAGGTATATTGGAGTAAGACTGACAGATAAAAATGTTATTTAAACATCAAAGAATAGGGGGGAGATAAAGATTGAAAAAGCCAGAGGATGAGAAGGACAGGACTGAAACAATGTAGTCTGGACATGGCAGGACTACTGAACTTAGGAGCTCATGGTAGCTGTGGTTGCTGGCTGAGACCATTACAAGATGAAGCCAGTCAACATTCCCGCACGGAAGGGAGAGCACTCACATACACTCACCCTTAACATAGTTTTAGCTAACGTAAGTTACTTCACACAGTGTTAGCTATCACCATGATGTGCTCTAGGTTTCCAAAATATATTATATATATTATATATATATTTATAGTCATCCAACAACTTCAAAGAGTTCCATTGCTTTATCAGTATTTCTCCTACCCTGTCTGAGACCTTGCAAACCCCTCATTCTATGTTATCAAGTGTAACTCCTGTGTGTTAGGAGTTCTTCATGGGCTAGTACTATATGCTATTCATCTTTTATGCAATGACATACTTTTAAATCTAACTTTCAGGCCCTGGTTTGGTAACTAGCATACTGGAGAGGTTTCAAAAAAAAAATTTTTTTTTTGTTTCATGTGCACTGGTTAGCCCAATGCAGTAGGGGATGTCAGCATTCTAGGTTAAAATTTAAAACATCATAGCTTTGGACAAAATTGTTCAAAGTGAAAATGAGCCAGGAGATTCTGCCTGATTTCCCTTAGATGTCAGTGTAAATCTGTGCTTTCTGGTTAACATTATTTATTTCTACTGTGACATGGTCCTATGGATTGCTACTTTTGTTTAAACTGTTTCTCGATAAAATAAAACATGGAGGCCTTCAGACAACTTACTTGCTCTGAGCCTCTGGGAATGATGAAAAGGATATTTTAGAGAGTAGCTCTCTTGTAAAACATCCTGGATCACACCAGAGGCAGTGCCGTGGTTTCAGCATTGACTTGAAGGAAGCAGCGTGTTGCCCCTAAGACAGCAGAATCTTTCCAAGTGTCCTGCAGATGAGAAAACTGCAGGAAGAATGACGGCTCAGTTCAACACGGATTGAGACTGGTATACGGTGTCTTTCTCATATTAAATCCAAACAGGGACCAACAGCTTGATTTACAGCAGTAACCTCTGTTTCTGTTTGCTTTGGAAAACGGTAATTATATTTTCCCAAACTGTGATTAATAGATATAATAGGCACGTAAATCCTCCCCTCATGGGATTGCGATATATCCAGTTTTCTGGGTCACTATGTATTTTGCTTGTAAAGGTCAATAAACTTTTGAAATAATACTTTGAAGTAATTCCATGGCTTTGACAGCTTCTCTTTCTGAGGGAAACAAGATTTGCTGTGCGGCAAATATAGATGAAGTATTTTTCTCTATTTTCTGTTATTCTAGCTTGCCTGGATGGAGGTGGGCAGTCCTTGGACTTCCCACAGGGCAGGGAACCCTGATTACTCTTCAAGCTGATGAGGGAGAGGGACTTGATTGGGGGAGGGGGAGGGAAATGGGAGGCGGTGGCGGGGAGGAGGCAGAAATCCTTAATAAATAAATAAATTAAAAAAAAGACTAGGCAACAAAACCTTATTTGGCTAAGATATAAACATAATATTTATCTGAATTTTTAAAAATGGTTGCAACAGACTGAAAATATTGTTAGAGGTTTTTTTTTTTGAACAATTTTAATGCCATAGTTCTTGCTTCAAAATATATAGTAGAACTTTATAAAGCTATTTATCAGTCTTCAACTTTGGGTAATCAACAGCTCTTTCAATAAAAAGCTGTCTTATTAAAGTTTGATCAAAAGTACAGAAAAATTACGTAATGACACAATTTAATATTGATTCCTCTATAAATCCACAGAACTATTCCTGGCATAGAATTCCTCTTAGCTGCCCTCATTTTTTATGGCAGCAATCATTTGAATTGGTATGTTAAGTATTTGGTACATAAAAATGTTTTGAGCTCTGCAATAAAAAGAAACCTCTAGATAATATTTCACTCTTCCTTATGATGCTATGTGCACACCTGAAGCATACACAGTGACTCAATACTTTTGGCTGCTTAATGAGTGGAAATACAAAACAGAAATGATAGATGTCTCCAGGTGTGCTGTCAGCTGCAGATTCCGAGCGAGCGCTCTGATGGTTCACTTCACACATACTAATGAAGTAACGATATCATGTCTTCTTTTAAAGAGATAACTTCAAAACCAAATCCCCAAGTTCAGAGAGGGTGTATCTACGCCTGGTTGGATTCCTGGGATTTGACAGGCATGAGAAATGGCCATCATCTCTCTCTCTCTGACCTTAGCCATTGTTAGAAGTCATTTACATTCCACCACTCACTGGTTCTGGACTAATGACCCTATGTGTGCCAGAGTCTACGTAACTTAACAAGTCAGCAGTCCTAAAAAGATGATGACTGCCAGTGACTGTGCTCTTGATTAGCTGTTCATGTGGTGGTTTTTATAGGCCATGGGTCATAGCTGTTTCTCATGGACTTAATGGTGGTTTTTACAGGCCATGGGTCATAGCTGTTTCTTATGGACTTGGGGGTGGTTTGTGGCTCTGAATATTCATTTGCTCACTTACATGTGGTTTCAGTGCTGAGATGCTCCAAGGACATAAAGAAAAATGTGAGAGAACTTTGCTTCAACAAAGCTTGATCACTGTAAATCCTCCACTCAACTTAGCCATCTAGCATCTCACTTAATGTACTCTGCTTACAGTTTTGGCTTTTGGGCATAGAAAACCAAATTTCATATAGAAAAGTAACTTCTAAGAGTTAAAAACACATTTAAAAATGGAATTCATAGTCAAATTGCTGGTACTTTTCAGATAGGAACTTTCCCAAATGTCAATGCATATTGTCCATAGGTCATAATCTACAGGCATGAAGACTGAAAAAAGGAAATTCCTAACTTTTTGTTATCTGTATAATGTTGGTGACAGTATTCTGAAATCATTTTGTGTATAATGTGGAATAAAGCTAATGAGCAAATATGTTAGCATGATGGCAAAGGCAATTTAACCATGGGAGAGAGGAGATTCTGTAATAAAGTCAGTGAAAGCAAAAGAAATAAATTGCTCTGAATTTGAATTGGGAATATCATGAAATCAACTCATGATATAAGTTCTTTTAAAATTAAGAATTATCTGCTATATTTGTGGAAAAGGGCTGGAAATCATCAATAACTCCATGGAAAAGAGGATCCAGTGCCCAGGTTGGTGCACTCAAATACCAATTAAAAAAAGAAAGGAAAAATATCAGTGCTTCTGAAAGAAATCCCTGATGCTAGGTCAGAGGCAAGAAGTTTATAAGATGAGCATGAAATACTCTTACTAAAACAAGAAGGAATTATAAAATAGGGCATGTCTAGGAGTCAGGAACCAATTTGGCCATAGATTGAATAATTTGGTCACCAATATAATATCATACTATCAGCAGGCTGAAACTCAGAGGATATGTTTAAATTAATAAATACATGATCATATTTCAGGTATGAAAGTGACTCATCACCTTTTAAGGGTGTTAAATAATCAACATATTATCTTTAAAAATGATGAAGGGAATGGATTCAACATTTATTGCATCTTTCCAACAAGTGACTCTGAGGCTTCTTTCTTAAGAGATGTATTCCTGTCAAGAACAAGAGAAGAAATAAAAGAATATTGCCATTTTAAAATCCACAAATCAAGTAGTAAGTCTAAGCAATAATATCTGTAATCATTATTAAACATGTCTGGTGAACTATAATATAGTGTTCATGAAGCAATTATATAAATAGATTCTAAGTCTGATCAAGACTCCGTGTATTCTCCAGCAATATGAAAGGAACAAAAGACTTGGTGGAATAGAAAAAAATCTAGATAATAGAAAAAAAACTGTTGACCATATATCATTTCTATGTAATATATAGCATTTATAATATACGATATATAACATAATATGTCTATGTGATTGTCCTATTTAGGGTTTCTATTTCTGTGATAAAACCATGATAAAATAAAGTTAGGGAAAAAGGGGTTGGTTAGGCTTATACTTCCATTTCATATTCTATTGTTGAGGGAAGTCATGACAGGACCTCAAACAGGACAGCAACCTGGAGGCAGGAACTGATGCAGAGGCCATGGAAGGATGCTAATTACAGGTTTTCTCCTCACGGTTTACTCAATCTGCTCTTTTAGAGGACCCAGAACCATCAGCCCAAGGATGGTTCCACCCACAATGGGCTGGGCCCTACCCCATCAATCACTGATTAAGATAATGAATGGCCTGCAGGTTTGCCCACAATCCCATCTATAGGAGGCATTTTCTCAACTGCGGTTTCCTCCTTTCAAATAGCTCTAGCTTCCATCAAACTGACATAAAAGTAGCCAGTACAATAATATTATAAAGGAAGGAAAAAAGGTAGAGAGTAATATTGAAGAGACAATATATGTAATTTAAAGACTTTTATGGGAAGAAAACTATAATAAGTTTTATTAGAATAATTTTGAGACCATTAATACTTATATTTGAAAGAGTTAAATTTGAGAGATTTATTTTAATTTTCATTTATGAACATGTGGATGTCTCTGCACATGAATGTAGGCACCCACAGAGAGCAGATGAGGACATCAGAGCCTGGAGCTGGTGTTACAGGTGTTTGTGAGCCGCTTAATGTAGGCTCTCAGAATCAAGCTCAGTTCCTCTGCAAGAACAGTACCTGTTCTTACCTGCCAACCCCTCTCTCCATCCCTTTAAGCACTTCCTTCCAAGTGTGATAATACATGTAATTTGGGTTTTCCTTTGGTATGACTTCCATCTGCAGTCATGCCAGCATTTGTCTTAACTGTTCACCTCTGTGAGTAGATGGATACCCATGGGACCATTCTCAGGCCTCTGTCCAGTCCTTAAATGAGGCTACAGACTGCCCATACTGCCCGACCATCACCACCAGGATTAACAGATCTTATCACCATAGCGCTCAGTTTGTTAAAATCAAATCCTGGAGTTCCTCCTCCCATATTTCTCAGCCCACTCTTAGCTGAGTCACTGATAAGTAAAACCACATTTCCTGGAGCCTACTGTTTTTCTTCAAGCAGTGACACTGTTTTAATCATATGTCTGTTGTGAGAGTACAGCTCACTGTTTTAAGTTAACAGAGAATAGCCTGCCCTTTCATGGACAGGAAATGACAATGAGTTTCACACACATTTAAACACAGATGTGTTGGCTCCCACTTTATCCTCACTGCTCAGAGCTTCCTTGTCCATCAGTTATGCTAGTATTTCCCACTGTGGTATAAATTCACCAGAATTTTGCTTCTGAGTTTATAGAACAGTTTCGCTACTTTTTTTCTCTTTGCTTACAAAAACAAAAAAAAAAACAAAAAAAACAAAAAAAACCCATCTTTGTTACTGAATATTAATGGGGCATAAGGAAACGCAGAACTGGGCAGATGGGTCAGTGGGTAAAGTGCTTTCCACACAAGTGTGAAGACCTGAGTTTTAGTTCCCTGTACCCACATAAGGTTGACAATACACATTGTAGTCTCCATGCTCCTAAGAAAGATGGGCGACAGAGACAGAAGCATCTCCTGCAACCTGCAGACCAGTTAGCCTGGCGTACTTGGTGGCAAACCACAGAAGAGGTCTTGTCTCAAACACGATAGAAAGAGAGGACGAACGCTACAGGCTGTTTATGACCTCCACACATTGGCCATGACACATGCTCACCTGTACATGTAGGTGTGCACACACACACACACACACATGTGCATGCACACACATACACGCCACATGAAATAGGAATAGTGTCCACGATGCTCACTACTCCAGATATCCTAGGATTGTCTTTAAATGATTATATTTTTTATTTATGTGTATGTGTGTATGTGTCTATGTGTGAGTGTACACACTCAGGGAGGCCAAGAGAGAACACTGGGTCATTTGGAACTGGAGTTCCAGGCAGTTGATGCTGCCTCTGCTGTGCGGAGAACCAAACTCTGGTCCTCTGCAAGGGCAGGTGCTCTTCACCACTGAATCATCCCTCCAGGCCCTCAGAATATAGTTTATTATAGAATCTATGCTCATTTTCTATTTCCACAAAGTGGGTCCAACTGTATTTATAGTTTATAATGTACTTTCACACTTCAAATATATAACAAGCATTTGCATTTGTAAGCAAGGGAAACGCACCTCTTCTTTCTAGGAATGGGAGGCTTATTGTGTGAATCTCAGCACTTACTCCCTGTGGACACTCGGGGATGGCCTGCTGGCTGAGTCACTTTTGCCTGCTGCTTTGTTTATCTAGAGCAATAAGAAGCCTCCAAACAAACCTAGCGGTAACCATGGTAGTTAATATGGGCATACAATATTCTTCTCTCTGTGGAAACGTGGAAACCCAATTGCCTTCCCAGCTTGGCTGACCTGTTCCTTAGTGTGTTCCCAGGGATGGGCTCTTCAGCACCGTCATGTGACTCTCATTAGTCCTAAGTTGAAATGTAACCAAAATGGCCAGGCCTCCTGTGCTAAAAGTTCTCTTAAAATTCAGCAGCATCAATTTTCCTTTTTAAAGTCCAATTATTTCTAACCATTTAGTCTGAACTCTGCTTCATATAGTGTCACAACTTACCAGGCCAATTTCCTTCTGGCTACAATTATCCCAGTGGGTTTGGGAAGAGTACCCATCACTTGCTGATTGGCTCACAATTAATTCGACATAAGCACACCAAATCCATCTACGCTCAAAAATAAGAGGTAACAGTTATCATATTAGTCAATGAGGGCTCATCTTCTCTAGTCCCAAACAAGCAATAAAGAACAATACCAACAGAGTCTGGTCTCCATTAGTATCATCATGTTTCCCAAATTATTGAGAACCAATAACGACATCATTTATGTATTTGCTCATTTATTGGCTCAGCGTTCATACACTATTCTCATGTGATTAACTTAATTTCTCCCACTTTCTTCAAGAGTCATATGGAGAAGATAGGATGATGCACATGTCTGACTAGTGTGTAATCAGAGCAGAAAAGAACACACACACACAAACACACACAGTATGCATTGGGGAAGCAGGATAAATGATTAGTTAATGTTGGAATAATTGTTCATTGTTTGGGTTCATTTTTACTTTTATTTTTGAGATTATAATTTAATTACAATATTTCTTCTCCCTTCCCTTTCATCTGTCCAAGTCCTCCCATATACCCATCCCTGCTCTCCTTCAAATTCATGGCCTCTGGTTTTTTTTCCTTCTTTCTGTTGTTTTATTTTTTAACTAACTTATTATATAAATAATAAATTATTATTGACTTACATAAATTACATACTGGTTACATAAATTATGAGAATATATATTTATAGCTTTAATCTACATCACATGAATGACTTATGCTGGGTTTTCTTAGATCCAAACCTTTAACGTAAATGCTCAGTTGAGGGACAGTGTTCAGGCATAAGTAATAGGCCCTTCATTTCAATTGCATTTTGACACACACAGGCCTTTTGCTTCCACAGATCGTGTAGGTGAAATCATGTGTATAGATTCTGGAATCCTTAGAAATACATTTGTCGTCCGAGGTTATGTTTATTGGCCTCAGAAAGAAAAAAGGTGGCCCAGTACTAGCAGAGTAATAATAGTTCTTTCTCATAATCTTCTTTGCTTATATTCTTCTGTCTACCTTGTAAAATTCCTGCCAACATATACCAGTGACCAACCATGGATACTGGAAGAAGAAGTGACGATAAGAAGAACCACAGCCATCCAAATGTACGCTCCCTCCACCCAAATTCTCAGCCACATACAAGAGGGATCTGTACAGAACTGAGGGCAAGCAGACAGAGGTCTGGGGGGACAACTGACATTTAGCAAAGACACATCAAGTTTTCGTGGAAACTATCCCCACTAAGAAAGTATTGGAAAGTCTACATGTTTCTATAGCAACTGCTGTTCATGCTGTATCCTGTGGGACAGAAATACAACAGCAAACACAGCTGTGTATGAGCTGAGTCATTTTTATGATCTCTGTGTATCTGGGCAGAGACTAGAAAGAACACATTTCTGGGCCCTTTTCTATTTTTTTATTGTTTTTATTGAGATATATATTATTCTCTGCTCCCCTCCCTTCCTCCTCCCTCACTTTCTACTCTTTCACATGATCCCCATGCTCCCAATTTATTCAGGAGAGCTTGTCTTTTTCTACTCATGTAGATTAGATCCATGTATGTCTCTCTTAGGGTCCTCATTGTTGTATATGTTCTCTGGGACGGTAAATTGTAGGCTGGCTTTCTTTGTTTTATGTCTAAAAGACACTTATGAGTAAGTACATATGACATTTGTCTTTCTGGGTCTGGGTTACCTCACTCAATATGATGATTTCTAGATCCATCCATTTGCCCACAAATTTCAAGATGTCATTTTTTTCTGCTGTATAGTACTCCATTGTAAAAAATGTACCACATCTTCTCTATCCATTCTTTGGTCAAGAGGCATTTAGGTTGTTTCCAGGTTCTGGTTATGACAAATGCTGCTATGAACATAGTTGAGCACATGTCCTTGTGGTATTATTGAGTATCCTTTGGGTATATACCTAAAAGTGGTATTGCTGGGTCTTGAGGTAAGTTGTTTTCCAATTTTCTGAGAAATAGCCATACTGAAGTACAAAGTGGCTGTACCAGTTTGCCCTCCCACCAGCAATGGAGGAGTGTTCCCTTTACCCCACATCTTCTCCAGCATAAGCTGTCATCAGTGTTTTTGATCTTGGCTATCCTTACAGGTGTAAGATGGAATCTCAGAATCGTTTTGATTTAAATTTCTCTGATGACTAAAGATGTTGAGCATTTCCTTAAGTGTCTTTCAGCCATTTTAGATTCTTCTGTTGAGAGTTCTCTGTTTAGGTATGTACCCCATTTTTTATTGGATTATTTGTTCTTTTGATGACCAATTTCTTGAGTTCTTTGTTTATTTTGGAGATGAGTCCTCTGTCTGATGTGCAGTTGGTGAAGATCTTTTCTATTCTGTAGGCTGTCATTTTGTCTTTTTGCTTTACAAAAGCTTTTCAGTTTCAGGAGGTCCCATTTATTAATTGTTTCTCTCAGTGTCTGTGCTACTGGGCTTATAGTTAGGGAGTGGTCTTCTGTGCCAATGCGTTCAAGTATATTTCCCACTTTCTCTTCTATGAGATTCAGTGTATTTTGTTTTATGTTGGGGTCTTTGATCCATTTAGACTTGAGTTTTGTGCATGGTGATAGATATGGACCTATCTTCTTTGACATGTTGATGTCCAGTTATTCCAGCACCATTTGTTGAATATGCTTTATTTTTTCTATTTGATATTTTTTGCTTCTTTGTCAAAAATCAGGTGTTTGAAGGTGTGTGGATTAATATCCGAGTCTTCAATTCGGTTCCATTGGTCCTCCTGTCTGTTTTTATGCTAATACCAGGCTGTTTTCAGTACTGTAGCTTTGTAGTAGAGTCAGGGATTGTGATGCCTCCAGAATTCTTTTATTGTACAGAATTATTTTGGATATCCTGGGTTTTTTTTCCTTTTCCATATGAAGTTGAGTATTGTTCTTTTGAGGTATTTGAAGAATTTTGCTGGGATTTTGCTGGGTGTTGCATTGAATCTGTAGATTGCTTTCAGTAAAATTGCCATGTTTACTATGTCAATTCAACCTACCCAAGAGTATGGGAGATCTTTTCATTTTCTGGTGTTGTCTTCAATTTCTTTCCTCAAGGATTTAACGTTCTTGTCATACAGGCTTCCACTTGTTTGTTTAGAGTTATATACGATTAGTGGCTATTGTGAAGGGTGATGTTTCTCTGATTTCTTTTTCAGCCTATTTATCAACCGTATAAAGGAGGGCTACTGCTTTTTTTTTTTTCGAGTTAATCTTGTATCCTGCTACATTACTAAAGGTATTTATAAGTTGTAGAAGTTCTTTTGTAGAATTTTTGGGGTTGCTTCTGTAAACTTTCATATTATCAGCAAATAGTGAGAGTTTGACTTCTTTTCATTTCTGGGCTTTTTTGTTCCACAATTATTGTTACCTTTTTCTATGAAGCCAAACTCATTACATCCTCCCCTTCCTCCTCCCCTTCCTCCTTTTGCCCCCGCATCCCCTCTTTTTCCCCCCCCTCTTTCCTGAGTCTTGCCATGTATCCCACACTGACCTTCAACTCACAAAACCTGTGCTCGCATCCCCATGAGTGCTGGGATCCGAGGTGTGCAGCTGTCCCAGCTAGGTCTCTCAGTTATAATATAGTTCTGGCTGTCTGTGGGATTTGGGCAGACACCATACACACTAATGGGTTGGATAGTAACCTTGTGTAAATTGTTACCTCCCTGATACTCAGGCCCTTGCTGTAATGTTTGCGTTCTCACAGAGGCCATATAATGACAGACAATTTCATTTTCCACATTTTGCTGACAAGGAAACAGAGGCAGAGAGATGTTAAATGACTTAACAAGTAGTTAGCATAGAAAAAGCAAGACAGTGCAATATCCTGCCAGCAATTCCATCTGACTCAAACCCATGTTTCATCCTGACCACTTCAGCAAGATGCTATTTGCCCTTGTTTCGTTATTTTCTTTAAAACTTAGGAGTGCTGTTCGTTAGAGATGTTAGTTTAGTTCAAGTCATATTCTCTGAGTTAAGACCTAGTCATCCTGAGATAAAGTGGAATTCTCGCACTTTTATGATTTCTGTAAAAGTTCTCATGCACATTTGTATGTTACACTGAGCTTGTTTATTCTCTAACTTTCCTGCCCTGCTTTCTTGCCTCTCCTCACCCACGTCAATCTCTTTTGTGGTCAGAACAATGTCACTTGTGCTTTTTGGTCATGATTTTATGTGTTTATATGATATTCAGGAGCCACAAGAGAGAGTGTGTAACACTTACCTTTTTGTGGCTGACTTAATTTGACTAATATCATTATCCTCAGTTGCATACACTTTCCTGGATATGGCATGACTTCATCTTACTCAGAAAAAAATATTTCATTATGCATATATGCCACATTTTCTTTCTTTACTTTTGGTTGTTAGACATCTGGGTTTGTCCTGTAATCCACAGTGAAAAGTGTTGCAACGAACAGTAAAGCACAGGAGTCTCTAGAGTGTGTGCTGACATCCTTCAGGTAAATACCCAAGAGTGTTATGCAGCAGATGTAGGTGTAGCTTTTGAGAACCTTGCTATTGACATTCACAGTGGGATGATTAGTACATACAGCATACAACAGTATGTGGTACTCACTTCAGCAATCTGAGTCCGGTGTATTTTTTTATGTGTTTCACTTTTGTTGTGAAGCATCAGTCAGAAAGCAGGGAGGCTCGGGCAGCTGCTTTCTCTTTTCATCCACCTTCTGTCTTGTACTCTCTACAGTTCTGCTAGCAGCCAAGGGAATTTTGAACACAGGCCACAGGATGATTACAGAGCTGGTGCAATGACGTGGTCCAGTTGCAAAAGCATCAACACTGTGTGACTGTGGAACAAAAACCAATCTTTTCTATCCATGGTCTTGGGATTCCTAAGGACTGTCAAGATCAGAAAGCCCAGGGGGAACTGGCTGCTGCTAATCAGGCATGCAGACATGAGTTTTTGGTAACTGGCAGAGATGTGACCTCTGCTGCACTAATAGAAACATATTTTCTCTTTTATAGCCCTCTATTTTTATTACATTTCTCTGTAATAGTGTGCAGGGCCTGTGTGGAAGTCAGATGACAGCTTGCAGGACTTGCCTCTCTCCTCCTACTGTGTGAGCCCCAGGGACTCAGCTCAGGTCATCAGAAGTTTAATAACAGACACCTTTACCTACAGAGCCATCTCACTGACCCAATGACAGGATGGAACTTCTCCATGAGTAGATGAACTTCATATAAAATACTAAAGTTAGGACCATTTATACAACATGGAGGGAAAAGCCAAGTTTAAGTTAGAGTACTCAGAATCTAGTCTTATTTTACTTTTTACCCCACTGAAATTGGCCCCAAGTTTTTTTAGCTATGACAAACCAGATAGTCAGATGGATCCAGGACTGGGAATGGAGCAAAATGGCTGAACAATGTGTATGCAATGTATAGGTCAGAAAACTTATGTGTATGTAGGTAAAATGTTGTATTGTCAAGAGTCCCAAAGGCAAGCCTAGGTCAAAGACAAAGCTACTTGGTCAGTCTGAAGATGCTTGGGATTTGACTGGGTGGCTTGAGGCAGGATGCAGAGACCTGCTGAGTAAGGGGTCTGGGCTATGGACGAGCCATGATGTCAGAGTTTCCTGCCGGGTAGAGGGCTAAGTGCACACAGGCTTAAACTAGAGATAAATATGAGAAAAAATAGAAGAACTTATCTAGGACCTGCTTGCTGGAATGTAACAGAGATGAATCTACATGAATCTGAAATCCATCCTTTGATTCAAGGAAAAGAGCCTTTTGCTTTCTCTCTTGGGGAAGTGTAAGTTGAAATTAATATCAGAGTGTGGGGTTGAATACTCTCTAAAGTAGTTTTGAAAACCTAGATAATTGATCACATCTTTTAGTGAACAGCTAATCCTCTCACCCCCAGCCATGTGTGAAGAATACAGACACCATTTCTTCCTTGTGGAAAACACTGACATTTACAAATTATGATGCCACTCTCAGATGAAGTGGATGGGATCTACACAATAAATTACCTGCTGTCATCCATAACCCATTTTAAGAATCTAAAAGTAGAGTGAATTCTACAGGGAAAGCCATAAATTTTATACTATTTCTTCTTCTTATTGCTCATATATTTTCATTTAATATATAACAAATAATTTTGTTTAATATGTTTTATGTTTAAAAGTTTTTTAGTAGTTGGGTGTGGTGGTTGCATAACTACCACCCAGCACTCCAGGTCTAATGCAGAGAAATTGCCATGAGTCTGAGGCCAGCCTGGGCTATCGAGTGAAGTCTGCCTTACTCAAAACCTTAAAGGTCTTTTACCACATATAACCCAACAAGCTAATTGCATTTAAAATGTCACTTTATTATAAAACTTATTTTGTTTGGGTTATAATCATAATTATAATTGATAATGATCAATAATATTATATTGATCATTAAAAAGTTTAAGAATTCCTAACACTAGTAAAATTTGCCGTGACAACTCTTTTAGTAGATGAATGTGCTAACTCATCTCAATAGTTCATACATTTCAAAAAACATTGTGCCAGGCGGTGGTGGTGCATGCCTTTCATCTCAGCACTCAGGAAGCAGAGTAAGGCAGATCTCTGAGTTTGAGACCAGTCTGTTCTACATAGTGAGTTCCAGGACAGCCAGGCCTACACAGAGAAACCCTGTCTCAAGAAACCAAAAATAAATATTGTGAAAAGACTCAATGTAAGTCCTATGGTAATATTTTGGTTAAAAAAATCATTGATAAACTTTACTTGAGAAAGTAGATAGTAATAGCTATTTTGAATATTAGTAATATTTCTGTCTGAAACAATACATATTGATGTATTAACTAAAATATTTTAGGCAGTGTATAGGCTCACCATTTGACCCAATCTTTATTAAGTTTTGTTAAGAAGAAGACAGTATGGAGTTACAAACAATATTCATTATTCGGTTTTCAGAGTCATTCCCCTCCTCAGTACTGTGGAGAAGAGAAGAATCATTGTGTGTTTGTAGGGCTGACTTGTGCCAGTGATTTGTTTTTGTTTACTAACTCTTTTCTTTCTTTTTTTAAAAGATTTATTTATTTGTTTTATACTGTGCTCTGCCTACATGTATTCCTATATGCTAGAAGAAGGCACCAGTTGTCATTATGGATGGTTGTGCTCCACCATGTAGTTACTAGGAATTGAACTCAGGACCTCTGGAACAGTAGACAGTGCTCTTAACCTCTGAGCCATCTCTCCACCCCCACTCACTAATCAGGTATAACAGTTGTTCAAATTTCATGAACCTGCTGTTGTGATTCTGCTGATTATGTCCCTCCTATGGGAGCTTTGCAGGAACCACAGGGAGGTGAATCAAGAGAAAAACCCATAGCATCCAATGCCAAACTCCTAAAATCAGAGGGCCATTTTCCCATCAAAGTCAGGTCTCACAGAAGAGGGTGGAGAGTGAGCTGTGGGGTAGATGTGTACCTGAACATCTCCCTGTGTATTTTCTATAGCCATAGAAAATGTGTCCAGTTTCACTGAGTGTTATTTCTTCAATATCAATTGGAATAATAATTCTTACTACAGTTTTACATATAGATTTAAATCATATTTGTGCACATGCTTCCATGTTTCTGGAACCAACTTGATCTTATTCTTGAGCCTTTATCTCTTTTTGGTGCCAGAACACATTCCGTGAGGGAATTCCACCTATGGTCTTACAGTAATTTGTTCCAAGTGATTAACCACTTACTATGGGACAAACTTGTTCATTTTCAATTTAAAATGTTATCTCCAGGCTCCCTTCTCTTCTCCTTCCAGGGCATTACAGACCGGAAGGCATGCATGTAACTCCTCTGTGTCTTACTGACCTCTCCTGTGACATCTTACTGTTCTTGGTCTTCTGACAGAATGTCTGCTCTTTTCTGGTCATGGAGCATGACATCTGATCTCATAGCAGAGATACACACAGCTACAGTTCCCACAACAATGCCAGGGACCTTGAGTTGGCTTCACCGTGGCTGTTGGGATGATCTTCAAGAGAGGAAGCTTCATACTCCCATGAAATCTTGTCTAAGGTTTATCTACTTACAGCCTCTGCAAAAAAA
>NW_004949225.1:84193-94501 GCF_000317375.1 Microtus ochrogaster | reverse complement strand
AAAAAAAAAAAAAAAAAAAAAAAAAAGCCCTCTCTTGTCTCTGCTACTCCCTGGCAGGTCCTCCCTTTTAAGGTTTTTCCCCATTTCAATATTTGGGGTTGAGCTATATTGCCTATATCTTCTCATTTGGTCCCTTAAAGGTTAAAACCAAGAGGATTAAGGTATGCCTTTAATAAGAATCAAAGAGTTATTCCTTATATATGTATAAATCTCATTTTACTATTATGTATTTATTATATCTTTTATTTGATGTATATACAGATAGATACAATAAAGGTTATTTATACCTACATATTCTGGTATTTGGTAAACCAGATAAAGTGATGTTCACTTCTCAGTGTTGTAAAGATTAAATGAAGATTCAAAGAGAAGCTTCAGGCATGTGTAGTAAATAGTTGGTCCTTTCTCATAGGTTTCTAGTTAAGCATGGCAAATTTGAGAACAGTTCTACTGAAATTTCATTCTTCCTGTCTTGGATTTTTGCTTTGATTAGAGTGCTTTAGAGTGCTTGGTTTTCCTGGCTGGCTGTATTTTTAAGGAAAGAATTCAGAATATTTTGATGCAACTGACATATTCTGTCTCCATCCCGAGTTGTTGCTGCAATCTCAGTGTCTCTGGGTATAGATATTAAGAAATATCCTATTAAGAGAACTGAAAATTACTGAATTAGGAACTCAGTTGGGAGACTGTGGAAAGCACCAGGGAGGATACAAATGTAATTCTGCTTCCAAATTGAATTGCTGATTCACTAAAACATTTGGGAGGAGTTGCCACACTTTGTGCCTTTATATTTTGTATCTTATCAGTGAGTAAGTTAAAAACAATTTCAAAATAAAGGTATAAGAAATTAAAATAGCACTTTATTGCTTAAATTAATATTTTACTTTGCAGTATAATGTTTGTCCAGTGTGCAAACGGTCCCAGTGCTGCAAAAAGCATAAATAAACATAAGTGTGTGTGTATGCATGTATGTGTGTTACTAAATATTTAGGCAAAGAGTCAATCAACACTCTCAAAACTGTTTCCTGTGCCAATATAACAAAGCTTGCGAGTGTGAACACAATGGGTTAAAGTCATTAGTATCTCTGTACCTGTCGTCTGGACTGCCCATCCTAAATGGTTATTTTACATATTTATGTTTTGTGTATTGTATATGTAACGAGAGTAACACTTTGTCACCCTAACAGGCATTTTCCTGATTACTAAGAATCCACTCTTTCAATCATCTAGTTATATAATACGCTAACTTTAATCTCTTCCTACTATTTTTAATGGCTCCTCCTGTCGTTTATCCGTATATTTTGGCAATATTTTCCCATTCAGGTTGGCTTGTTTTCTTCTTGACTGAACCATTTGTTGTGGTTTGCACATCAAGTGTCTCTCCCACCAAAGGCTCATGTGTTGAAGTCTTGCTCCTTCGCTGCTGGTGATTGGGTAGCGAGGGGGTTGATTTCATTAGTGTGCAAACTGTTTATAAGTCTATACCGAATCGTCCCTTAGGATATGGGGCCTGATTGGAAGAAGCAGGTCATCGAGAGCATTCTTTGATGGGTGTGCTTTGTCCCTGGCCTCTTCCTGTCTCTCTTTGCTTCCTGGCTGTCATGAGGTGATCAGCTTTTCTTTGCCAGGCTCTTCTACCATGAGTCATCTTTCTTGCCACAGGCCTGTAAAGCAATGGAGCTAGGTGACTGTAGGCCAAGACCTCTGAAGCTTGGAACCAAAGTCCATCTTTCTTCACTTAAATTTTTTCTCCCAGGTATTTACCAAGATGTGAGAAGTCTAACAAATATGCTATGCTTTATCCATCGCATGTGTTGAGTGTTTTCTGTCAGATTTGTGTTTGTCATTCAACTTCCTTGTGGTGGTTTCCAACAGACAAAATTTTGTGCCTCTCACATTAATAAGCAATTGTTATTTCAAATAATCTAATTATTTTCTAAATTTTAACAGATATGTAATGGTTATATATGTGTGTGTGGTATAATGTGATATTTTGACATGTGTATATACTATATAATGTTAAAATGAGGCAATTTGCATATCTGTTATTTCAAATACTTACCATTTCTCAAAGTAAAAATTATAATACACTGATATTCACCATAGTCACCCTACTGTGCAGAAGAATGTCTATTGATATCATTTTTCTGAGTGGTCATGATATCAAACTACCTTCTAAGTATTTGTGTTTATATCCTTAGATTTCTGCTGTTCCCAGCCTTTCCTGTAGAGGCTTCTTATTGCAGTGGGTCATGGTAAGCATGGAGGCGCATCACTGTTCAAGGTGCTGAGTGTGCAACCTTGAGTTTTCAGCCTTAGACGGACACTAATATCAACACGTCCTCCCAAGGCTCCGGACACTCACTGAAGAGGAGGCAGAAAAGCCTGTAAGAACCACAAGATGTGGAGGAGAGCTGTGAAGCCGTCTCTCCTGGATATGTCGTGGCTGTTACAACAATGGACTCATGGCAGCTGTGGTTACCTATGCACAAGATGAAGCCAATTAAAAATTCTGGTATATAGTAAGATGGGGCTCCTAAGCCCCACCCCATATGAGGAGCTATTGGCTGTTGATGGCTGCTGGAGGAGGGAGAGTATTTTTTTAAAAATGAATATGGATATTGGTATGTTCATGCCATGAGTGTATGGGCAGAACTAACTGGACTTAATGGGTTAAAATCAACCAATCTATCAATAAATAGATGCATGAAATTTAGAGAGCAATTTAATAGGGGGCCTTGGATAAAATTTGAGAGAAGAATAACAGTTGTTCAAGATTCATTATATGCATGCATGGAATTTTTAAGAAATAAATAAAGTAATTGGAATTATTAAATAAATAAACTCAACAAAGTTACTGTATGAAAAATGTAAATTTGGTAGTTTTCTCTACATTAATAGAAAATTATCTGAAAAAGAAAGAAAAAAATTCTCATTCATGGTAGCAAGAGCATCAAAAACTGCCTAGAAATAAACCAATGGGGATGGAGAAGGAAGAGGATGGAGGAGAATATGGGAAGAGGCAACTTAAATCAAGGGTTACTTGAGTGATAGTATGGAAACTTATCAGAGCCAGAGGATGGAAAACTGTACAACAAAAAGTTATTTTCTGCATTTTCCATAAGCATTGACCCCATGAACTCCTTTAGCTTTAGCTAGCTGCAGAAGATGGACACAATATTGGGCCCATCATCATGTCATCATGAATAGGAAGGGCCTCATGGGAACTCACCCTCCCTAAGCGACTACTGGAAATTAGTTAACAGTTGTTGGGGGAGTGTTGCCAGGTTCTTCAGTGCAGCCTTCATAAGCTGCCCATGCTCCAGACAATAACCTCCCATCCACGCTTAAAATTCTGAACTCAGTGGATCACAAACAAAAGGGAGATAGAAAAGTAAGAAAAACTGGTTGTGAAGGAGGGTTTTGGTGGGAGAGGGGAATGGGAGTGAAAAGAACTAAAATTCATGGAACTATAAGAAACTGTTACATAAAAAGTAAATTAGTAAATCCCATTTGGTCCTGAAGCAAGTCTTAATGTGTTAATTATTCTACTTAGCTTTCTTACTTAAACATTAATGTAAATTTCTAAATCTGGTTAAGTTTTAGGGTACTCTTGACATACATGAAGAATGGTTAATTTTTAATGCTTTTTAATAGTGAATAAAAATTTAACATCATTGCTGAATTAAATATGAAAAATGTATTACTGACGATTACAAGATCCAAAACAGAACAAATTTGTTTTATCATCTCATGTCTTTGTTAAATAGTACTTCCTTCAGTATTTCCCCAGTCAGGTTATAATCTCTCATTGCTTCATTATCATTTATCATACAGTTTGGTTTTGGTTTATCTTTATTTTGGATCAAAGATGGCCCTTCACACATGCTGCAAATGCTCTATCACTGACCTCTATCCCAGCCCATTATTTTGACATACTAGCTTTTTCTTGTGTGGATAGGGACTGTTAGCTCTTTCTCGTGTGGATAGGGACTCAGAGCTCTTTGGTTGCTGCTAGATCCCAGCACCTGGTAAACCAACTGCCTTTGAGAATAGACTTTGTGGAATATTAATGAAGAGGCCATAAAGCTACTCCAATTTCCATGACAGGAAATAGAGACAACTTTAGAGTTGTGATCCAAAATTTTTCCTTTCAAACACCCATTTCTGAAGTTTCTTTTGGATTAAACATTGCTACCTACTGAAACGGTTTCATAGAATATCATTTATCAAGATCCTCCAAATTTTAAATAGTAATGATAAAACATTATCCTGCATCAATGAGTTTTTTTAAAATCATTGGTCTCATTTATCCTCTGTGATAAAAATTGATGTTTCTACTAAAACATTCTCAATTTATAGCAAAGGTTTTTAAACAAGAGAGGTAACATCAAATATCAGCTATTGGAGCTGATTGGTGAGAAAAGTGTATACTCTTTGTATGACTGATTGTCCATTGACTTGATAGTGTCATCTTTGGCATTCTGTTGAGTATTGGTATGTGCATACAAATATGTATGCTTTTGTGTTCATGTATGTGCACATAAATATGTACATTTATGTGTACATATACGTGCAGGTAACTTTGGGTATTGGTCATCACTGTCTACCTTGTTCAAGACTTCATCTCTTTTTATCACTGTGTACACAAGGCTATCTGTCCTTTATGCTTCTGGGGAGTCTCCTGCTCCACCTCCTATCTCAGACTAGGAACATTAGAATTGTAGAACTATGCTTCTGTGTCAAGCTTTACAAGGGTTCTGGGATCTGAACTCAGGTTCCCAGGCTTGTTTGGCAAGTACCTACTGAGACATCTTCCAAGTCCCTGAAAGTTATTTTCATAAGTATAGGCTTCAAAGTCTTGGGTGAGTTTATCGAGCAAGTGTTTTATTATTTTTAACTAGGCACATTACCCAATGCATTACGTATTTTGAAAGAAGGCTGTTAATATAACTCGCTATATTTCATTCAGTTCTCTATGGGATGAGACAAGTTCATGGAAACTCTCATGGGAAAAATATGACACCTAACTGAATTAATCACATTTCAATGCGTTCTAAGAAAAACAGACTCATAATTTTGCTAGAAACAAAGGTCTTTAACTGTAAGACGTTCTTGGTAAGATGGCCTCACGCAATGGGATCATACATAGTACACAGCCCAGAAGCTAATTCTACTCTGGTCTAGACAATACATATTCTGCATGGGAAGAAGAACCTCAGGAGCCACACAGTCTGCTCCACGTCTGCTTTCTCCGGACTTTGGTACTAGTACTCTTGAAATGATAGCACATAAGCGCTACGATTCATAGGACTAGCTTACATAATCAAGTCTCTATGTTAACACACCCACAGTTTCCTCCTGATTCATTTTGATGGTGTTTGTTCAGACAGTCTTACTGTATAGCACAGGCTAGCTTTCAACTAGTGATATTCCTGGTGTTGCCCCCACGATCACTGTGATTACAAGCATGTACCACCATTCTACACATTCTACTTGACCCTCAAACCCATGAAATTAATATATAACTTGTTTATTGCATTTTAAAAAGGGAAACTGAAGCATAGAGAAATTAAGAAATCTGCTCCATACCAACAGGATATCTCTCATTAACAAATGAAGCTTCCAGTACCAGACTAGGTTACATCTAACTGAGTTGTTGGCCAAAGGGGTTCCATGGGAACTCCCAAACAACCCAGCCTATTGCTAAAGCTATTGGTTGCTTTCAACTAACTCATGGCCCTACTGATGTATATAGCAACTATACAATTCATTTGAATAAATAGAAGTCAAGCTGGTGCTTACCTGAAGCCTTCATCTCTCTGAACTAACATTCACAGTACGGAGAATGCACTCTACATGCTACCAAAGGAGAAGCATAAACACCAAGCCAGCCACAAACTCTTTAATCCATGATGATGGTCTACCTATCCCCAACTATTGCAATAATAGTACAAAGATTGTGAAAGTAACCAATCAATATTTGATTAGATCTAAGTCTCATTTCAAGAGATGGAATCCATCTCTGACACTGCTTGGGTAGACAAGAATCTGGGAATGTATTTTAATGTCCACCTGATGCTAAAGTCCTCATTCTTTTCATGACTTGGTTTAATACATTTAAATAAGATATTTATTACTTGGAAAATTTAAGCTTTATCATCTCTAGAAACAAGCCAGATGACTTAAAACTGAAGGTCCTTTATTTCCTTTGCAACTTTCCCTCCCACAACTTGCAGTCCACTATAACAGTGACAAGCACGTGGTTATCAGCTTTATAGACTGAAATTGGTAGTATATGATGAAGCACCCATAGCAAAATCTCAGGCGGCTGCTACAGAGGGTGGAAAAACTGTGGCGCAGCATCAGGAAATAGATGGCCTGAATTTATAGCCAGACCTGGAGCTGCTTAATAGCGTTCACCTTTCATGCTCTATTTCTGTGCACTACAGAAGATGTGGAAGGGTTCCAAATCACCTGAAGCAGAGGCACAATCTAGACAGGAAACCACCTTAGAGAAAAACAGGTAGCGTGTATCTTGAACACCAACTCTGGCGTTTGTCCAATCTTGTACCAAAATAGAAAATGTAAAACACAGCTATATAAACAAACTTGGAGTAGTTCCAGTGAGCAGGACCAGGGACTGTAAGAGGAAGGCAAATTGAGAGCCTGAGAGCAATGACGCTGGTTGAAGGTTAGAATGGGGGAACTGTGTTTGAAGGAGAGGCGCTAAAGAAAGCCTTGTGCCTACATTAGAAAGAACAGGGACTATGGATTCTCAAAAGAAGAAATGAAAGTGGCTAATAAAATATGAAAAAGCCATTTTTTTTCAAATGATAAGTTTCACCAAACTATCAAGAGTTTTAAAAGGTAAAAATAATAGTCTGGCTAAAAAGGAGGTAAAATTCACAGTGGGAACCTAACTCCTAATGGGAATTTAAGTGAGTGGTGTATTTCTGGAAAGCAATTTGGTAATATGTATGCAGAGCCTTAAATATGTTTACATTGTTGAGTGAGTTTGACACAAATGTAGATGAAAAGAAAAATTACATATCAAAGTATAAATTTTTATTGGTTCTTAGGCAAAAAAAGGCCAATTATAGACTAATCATATAGCATAAGATGTTATGTATTATGTAGGTAACAAGAATTATGTTTTCCTTCATTGGATATGAAAATATAGCCAATATATTATTTTTAGAATGAAATATAGCATTGTA
This sequence comes from Microtus ochrogaster, assembly GCF_000317375.1. Lineage (NCBI taxonomy): Eukaryota > Metazoa > Chordata > Mammalia > Rodentia > Cricetidae > Microtus > Microtus ochrogaster. The sequence goes on along the minus strand of NW_004949225.1, from coordinate 87,281 downwards.
CGAATATTCTGGTGGTCAAAATGTTCTGATATGGTAAGTAGACTTCCTTTGTGTAAAATGCATGAATTAAAGAACTATACTTGAAAAGGAATGGAGGAGGGAAAAGTGTGTTTCCCTAATTGTTGCAGGCAATAAATTTCCCAAGACTGCAATGCTGTTGTGTCATGGTATTGGAACTAAGATTTGAGAACAAATGTGGAACCAAGACTTCATTACAAAGGAAACAAATTGCTTCTCTAGGTACATGTTATTAAGGAGTTAGGCACTCATACTTTTATTTATAAAGAATGATTCATTAAATATAAACAACAAGTAGCAGAATCCTATGTTGTGGTATTTTAAGTATAATTATATTATAATACTAATACCTATTTTCTTAGAAAATGCATAAATGAAATGTCCAAATATGAAGTAGTATTTTATATGGTTGGTAGTTTGTCAGCTGTAACAAAATCTGCATAAATTTAAAGGCTGAGACACTTCTCTTATCCAGCATGAGACACTTCATTTATTCAGCTTATAACAGTGCTTGGTCTGACATAGGAGTTCACCGATTTCTCACAATAATTTTATGGCCTCCTAGGGAAAATTAGAAGTAGCTATATAGAGTATAACAAGATGCAGCTATCAAAATTCTGTACTCTTCAACGAGAATCCAGTAGAGTTGAGAACATTTCATCAGAGATGCTACCCTGGTAATAGAATAACTTCCTTCTCCACCAGAATATGAAAAGGACAGACTTTACTAACTTTCTTTGACTGTGACACAACACTCAAGAAATTAGCCCAAAGCAGGGAGGGTGTACTTCAGTTCACAGTTTCTAAGACATCATTCCACGATCTGCTGGCTTCACGTTTGTGGGCAGATAACACGGCAGTGGGAGCCTGTGCTAGAGCAGAGTTGTTTATCCTCATGGTGGCTGGAACACTGACAGGTAAGACAAGATGTATCCTCCGTAGATATGCTCCCAAGAACCTGCTTCCTTCAACCAGGCCCACTCAGCTTTGAACTCATGAGTGAACTGACTCATTGATAGTGTTAACACCCTTATGATCCATACAGCTGCCAACGGTGTCATCAGTGGGGGACCAAACTCTCAACACATAGGTTTTTATTACCACTTTATACCCAAACCACAATATTCTGCCCCTGACCACCAATGACTCAAGTCCATTTTTGATGTGAGAAGTCCTTGTGTTGCTTTTACTGGTTAATGAATAAAGAAACTGCTTTGGCCTGTGATAGGGCAGAGTAGAGATAGATAGAAAACCTAAACTGAATGCTGGGGAAAATAAGACAGAGTCAGTGAGACGCCATGTAGCTGCAGGAGGAGACAAACACTGGAACTTTGCCCTATAAGCCACTGCCACGTGGTGATACACAGATTAATAGAATGGGTTAATTTAAGATATAAGAGCTAGCTAGCAATATGCCTAAATGATGGACCAAGCAATGTTTTAATTAATTTAATTTATATGATTATTTCTGGTCTAGGTGGCTGGAAATAAATGAGCAGTCCCTGCCTACACAATTTGCAATACAAAGTGTTATATTTGTTTCATCTATAAGAGTTTCCAAACTTTTAATAGTCCAGCATCCCAAGTTCAAAGTCTCTTCTGAGACTCACAGGAACTCTAGACTGTGAGTTTCTGTAAATCCTTGATGCCTAAAAAGTTAGAACAAACATGATTTCTTCATGTTTGAGATATAGTTACTCTTTGCTTCCTTCTGGTGCACCAATAAGATTCTTACATCTGAGTGGGGTGAAGTGGTGACATACAACTCAGGAATAAGAGCTAATCTAAAGTAAGATAAAGGAGTCGGGATCCTTGGACCTTCTTTCTGCCAATTAACGTATCAATTCAAGAATCAACTTGAGAAATTCATAAATTAACCAGAGTCACTGAAACCAGGAGAGGGATTGGTGTGGGACCATGGTCTATATTCTGTCAGTTATATTTTAAATAAATGCTGATTGGCCAGTAGACAAGTAGGAAGTATAGTCAGGACAATCAGACAGGAAGTTGAGGCAGGTCAGGGAGAACAGGAGAATTCTGGGAAGAAGGAAGCCCATTCCTCTGCAGTCTGACCCAGCAAGAGAAGAAGCAAGATGTGACTGCCTTGCTGAAAAAGGTACTGAGCCATGTGGCTAACACAGATAAGAATAATGGGCTATATAAGTTTTAAAAGTTAATAAGAAGCCTGAGCTAATGGGCCAATCAGTTTATAACTAATGTAGACCTTTGTGTGATTTCTTTGGGACTTAATGACTGTGGGGACCAGGTGGGACAGAAAACCTCAGTCAACAGGGGATTTGGGAGTACTCTCTGCCAGAGCCCCAATTTTTAACAGTAGGACCCTACAATACCTCAGAGTAAGAGCGTCTTCTTCCATCTTTCCCAAGAAACGTCTAGGGATTTCTGTGTACATCAACTGTCTTAACTTTTGTGAGGGCTGTCCAAAGGATTGGCTTCTCTCTGTCAAATGGTGGAGGCTCTATAGGACCATGAGATACATTTGGTCAGTAGATGGCATCAATCTGCCTTCTGAATAGGTGCAGAAAAATTCCAGCTTCCACCTTCTTAGGACAGCAAAGAGCTGATCTATGTGTCTGTGTCTAATAACCCAGTTTCTCATTGCCCCACTATGCATTTTTTTTTGTTTTTTAAAATTGTTTTATGGGGTTAGGGGGGCAGCTTGGTGACAGAGCATATGCTTACTGGCACCAACAAGATCCTAGGATTTGGATTTTTTAAAAAAATGCTTCATTTTTTTAGACTAGCTATATTAATATAATAAATTTATATTTTTTCTCAATGGGGATATTTCTGACTCTGATTGCACCCCAGTCTGTAAATACAGGGCAAAGACTAGCAGCACATGACCTAAAGCTGACACTTTCCTGCTCCATAATACAAAAGTGATTCATGACATGTAAGTTTCTTGTTTTAGTTGAAAATAATTTTTTATACAATATATTCTGATCATGTTCTTCCCTCCCCAATTCCTCTAAGATGCTTCCTACCTCCCACCCTTGAATCCATGTCCTTTCTTTCTCTGTTTAGAAAACAAACAAGGAAACAAAAA
>NW_004949225.1:81672-83363 GCF_000317375.1 Microtus ochrogaster | reverse complement strand
ATCTATCTCTGTCTGTCTGTTTGTCTGTATGTCTATTATTTCCCTATCATACTTTCCTGATGAAGTCCCACTGAGCAGTCTGGATATGACAGTTACTGAAAATTTGCCTGTCAGTCCATATCTCATACCAGAATATGCCAGGAGTGCAATAAGCTCTGACTCTACAGAGGACACCAGACACTTTGCACTTGGTGCTTTTGTGGAGTCTATGCTCTTCTTTCCTGGATTATTTTAACCCTTACCTTTGTCCTTGTAGTGAAGTATGTGATTACTCTTTCTATTCACTGACAAATTAAAAGGTGATTTTGGTGATCCCTCTCATTTGTTTTTTTTTTTTGTTTTGTTTTTTGATTTTTCAAAACAGGGTTTCTCTGTGGCATTTTTGGAGCCTGTCCTGTTCTTGTAGACTAGGCTGGCCTCAAACTCACAGAGATCCGCCTGCCTCTGCCTCCCAAGTGCTGGGATTAAAGTTGTGCGCCACCACTGCCTGGTTGATCCCTCTCATCTTGCAGACTGTTATAACTGATGGAGATCATTTGTTGGGACCTGCCCCGCTCACGTTAGCTTCTCAGCTGTCTAACTGCTACAGAGGAAGGACATTAGGGTGGGGGAAGGGGGTTTATGGAATGATACATTCTGTATTAGTTTTCTGTCTTTCTACAGAAATATCCAACATAAATTACTTTTGAAGTAAAAAGAGGTTGATTTATTTGGTTGTTTTAGAAGGTTAAAGCCCAGAATTTGGCAGCTTTATTGGTTTTCATAGAGCATCAAGTCAAAAGTGTGTAGAAGCATATGCTCTTCAACAGCAGGATCAGGGGAAGAGACTGTGTGCAGTCCCACAATCCATTTCTAGTATCCTTCTGTTGCTCTAAAGACCTCTTAGCAAAGCTTGGTGTTTCAAAGATTCACAGGACCTCCCAGTACTGCCACGAAGAGACCAAGCCGTTAGCACATAGAATCTATGTGGCTCTCAACCTTACTAATGCTGTGACACCTTAATACAGTTCCTCAATTTGTGGTGACCCCCCCCCAACGATAGTACTATTTTGTCACTACTTTATAACTGTTATTTTGCTACTGTTATGAATCATAATGTAAATACCTGTGTTTTGTGATGGTCTTGGGTGACCTCTATGAAAAGGTTGTTCAACCCCAAAGGAGTCATGATCCACAAGTTGAAAACCAGTGACATAGATAGATCTTTGAAACCCATAATTGAAAAAAAAAAACAAGCTAAGTGTAGTACACATCTATAATCCCAACCTTGGGAGGTAGAACAGGAGGATCAAGAGTTCAAGGTCATCCTTAACTTCATAATGAGTTCAAGACCAGGCTGAACTGCCTGAGATCCTGTCTCTGAAAAAAGAAAGAAACAAACAAAGAAAATTAAAGAGAAAAAAAACATATTTTCCATGAGTGAACTATGTCAGATATGTATGGACACATTTGTGCAATTTCTCATTGTCAGAATTTATGGAGTGTATTGATTATTTTTCTGTTGCTGTGATAAAATATCCTAATAAAGAACAAGTTAGAGAAAAAAAGGTTTGTTTTTTTCTTAGGATTCTAGAGGGGATGCAGTTTATCAAAGTAGGGAAAACATGGCAGTAGGAGCTTGAAGCTATCCTGACAGCCAGAAAGCAGAAAGTTCACATCACACACACACACACACACACACACACACACAC
>NW_004949225.1:77594-81532 GCF_000317375.1 Microtus ochrogaster | reverse complement strand
AGAGAAAGAGGGAGAAAGAGGGACAGAGAAGAGAGAGTAGGGTCTGCCAGGCTTTAAAACCTCAAAGCCTGCCCCCAGTGCCAGGTATCATTTCCAGCAAGACTCCTTCTTCTAAAAGTTCCATAACCTTCACCAACAGCACCACCAGCTGGAGACCGAGTACTCAAACATGTGCCTGTGGGGGCATTATACATTCAAACTGCTACACAGAGTACAATAAATTCAGCTACTGTAACATTGTTTTACTATGTCAAGAACTATTGATTTCACTTGGTACTTTAGGCCATTAGGAAATAGGTTGATTTAGTTCAATCCAAATAACATATATTAATTCTCAGATTGTACACTATGCTTCACATGACGGCTTATAGGTTGTAGAATAGTCGAGGAAGAGCTAAAGCAGCCGCAGGGTTCACAGGAACCTTACTTCAGACAACAGCAGAGGGATGATAGAGATGCAGAGTCCTTGCTAGTGTTGGATAAGATATTACTGAATGTGATCAACTCAGTCAAAAGCTCTTCTTGAAAAGAATTGTCAATGTCTGGAGTTCTTTCCAGGCATAAAGCTGATGAAGGGCATACTGAATCCAGATGAATGACAGTTCAAGTAAACAGACTGGAGTAGAGGTACTGAACTGAGAAAGTACACATGGGGCAGATCATGACTTCATTCCTATTTGATCATAAGACATGTACAATATGATTGTTCCAATAGAGGCTGGTGGGTACCATGGTACCTACATTTTAGGAGCCCCTCCTTTGATCTGATCCAAAGGAGTTGATCATTTGCCAATCTGGTATGTTTGATAAGCTCATAGGTCTAACTTCTATGACATTTTGATATATACATGTACCTACACATTCTTAATTTGCAAGTTCATTTGTGATACTATTTTATAAAGGTAAGTTAGTTATTGATATGTCTAGACATATGGAAGTCATTATCATATACATAAGAATATACATGACATATATACTATACATTAGTTATTGACATGTCTAAATATATGGAAGTCATTATCATATACATAAGAATATATATGACATGTATACTATATGTCTAGATATGTTATTGACATGTCTTGACAGATGGTAGTCATAACGCTTGCATAAACAGGATGAAGAGTCTTCTACCTCAGTATTTGTACTCAAATTAAAACAAATTGTTGCTGTATAAAATGGAGTCACTTAGGGTAAGGAAGATACAACCTGAAAGCTGCTATTCTATACGATATGAGCAGGAGACAGAATGTTCTGTACGTTTCTTCAATTTGTGAAGTCTTACTGTTTTCCCCTTGTGGTTAACAGCAAATTCAGTATTTGTCCATTTTGCTCTTGTAAAACATTTTTACCTCCCGGGATCCTCCATAAAAGATAAAAATAAATACAAAAGCTTTTGTGTTTACATAGTTGTTTCAGTGTTTGGTTGGACCAGGTCATTTGGATTAGCTGGCTAAGGGAGACCAAGGCCAGATTCTCTCTACAGCTTTTTACCTTACACTGGCGAAAGGAGCAGAGGCTCACAGAGACTTTGATGGAAAACACGTCACAGTAGAGGTAAAGGTGGGGGTCATACTTCGGAAATGGACAAAAGGGAACTTGACCTGTGCTACTAGCAACTAAACAGCATCTGGAATTACTGTTGTTTGTGATAAAATAAATAATCGTGTTTTAAAGATTCTTGTTTCCAATTCATTCCACTTTACAGGGCCATTCTAAATCTTCTAGATATGTATTTAATTTATTCATCTGCTCTCTTTATGATGGTGATGTTTATGTAGTTTATTCTTTCTGAATTAATGGCCTAAGAGTTCTCTGTCCTCCCCCATCACCATATTTAAATAAATGTCTCTTAGTCTTGAATAGGGAGCAAAGGCCTGTCTCATTCAGACATTTTGTACTTGTAACAAGTACCCAAGGCAAACAACACGAGAGGAAAGATTATTTATTTATTTATTTATTTATTGATTGATTGATCTCATGGTTTCAGTTCCTCATGGCAGAGATGACATAGTGGAGCAGAACTATTCTCTACGGTGGTTGGGAGGGAGAGAGACAGAGAGAAGCATATCAATAGGAGAGAGGACAGGAGACAGAGAGGGAAAGAGAGAGAGGAAGACACTGCATTATTAGTGGACTTTCTCCTCTTCCTTTTTATTCTACTGGGTCCCCAGCCTATGGGATTCTGTGACACACATTTAGGACTGATTCCCTCTTAGTCTACTCTGGGAACAGCCTTGTAAGTCCCTCAGAATCTTGCTTTCCTAGTTGCCTAGGACTGCTAAGTCTAATCAACTTATCAGTAGCGATTAGGCTCCCTAAGTCTACCCCTTGTCAATTTGACACTGAAGTACACCTCCTGGAACTCCCAACACCATGCATGTGTCCTCATACAAAATTCACTAAATTCATCTCCATGAGTATTTATTGTCTTGATAATTTTAACATTACTCAAAAGTCCAAAATCCAAGCGTCCTAGTTAGGGTTTCTATTGCTGTGACTGGAACATCATGACCAAAGGCAATTTGAAGAGAAAGAACCTTTTTTTACTCATGGTTCCATAAAAAACAGTTCATCATCAAAAGCAGTGACATCAGGAAATCAAGCAGGGCAGGAGCCTAGAGACAGGAGCTGATGCAGAGGCCATAGAGGGGAGCTGCTTACTGGCTTGCTCCTTAAGGGTTGCTTAGCGACTTTCTTGTAGAACTCAGGGCCACCAGCCCAGGCATTGGACCACCCACAATGGACTGGGTCCTTCCCCATCAATCACTAATTAAGGGAACGCCCAGCAGGCTTTCCTACAGCCCAATCTTATGGAGATATTTTCTCAATTGAGGTTCCCTTCTTTCAGATGAGTCTAGCTTGTGTCCAGTTGGCATAAAACTAGCCAGCACACCAACTGTCAACTAGGAATCAAAGAAAACTCTTAGCTAGATGTTGCTATAATATCAAAATGAAATGTATGCATTTCAAATATACAGTGGTGTCTTAGTTAGGGTTTTATTGCTGTGAAGAGACACCATGACCATGGGCAATTCCTATAAAGGAAGATAAACAATTGGGGTTGGTTTATAGTTCAGAGGGGTAGTCCTTTGTCATCACGACAGGAAACATGGCAGTGTGTAGGCAGACATGGTATTGGAGAAGGAGGTGAGAGTGCTGTATCTTTATCCCCAGGCAGCAGCAGGAGACCGTGTGCTGCACACTCTATGGACCAAGCATTCAAACACATGAGTATATGGGGATCATTTCTATTCAAACCATCACAAATGGCATAGTCAAATGCTGCCGTCCCATAATCGAGGTAGGGCTTAGACTTCCTGTTTCAACAGCCTTTCTTATTACAGGTGACGTGACCTCTCAGGCTCCTACTGTTTATGTATGGCTTTCCTTGGCAGACTAACCATGATTCTGGCATCCCCAAACTGCTGACATTTCCACCGCATCTTCGCTTTTCTGCTTAGCACTTCATTCAATGCCCTTTCGATATTTCCTCTCTGGGATTACAGCCCTGAAGAACATTTCCTGTCTGCCAAGTTTCCGTGAGATCTATGAACAATCTATTCTTGCATTCTACGTGACTCCATTGTATTGCATGGATGGTGCTAAGTTCTGTGGCCAGCTTGAGAAGTAGCTGGGCCACTTAGCCCATGGCTACAGTGGCTTCTGGGTACTTGGGAAGCTAATAAAGGGAACACTTCCCTAGGCAGCCTTTTATCTGCAGGGATCCTGGGAGTTTTCTTCTCCCAGAAAAGTCTTTTAAATGCGTTTACACCTTTATATCTTTAAATTTGGGATGAATAGGTCCCAGTAACCTCATGAGATGCCCTCAAGACATCTTTTCTTATTGCCTGTTGCCAAGTACTTGGCTTCATTGTATTGAAGCTAATATCTTCATCTTTACCAGACATACCTTTCTTGATATCTGCTGCTTTTGG
>NW_004949225.1:50780-77479 GCF_000317375.1 Microtus ochrogaster | reverse complement strand
ATGCCAGCTTAAAATCAGTCAGCAGAACTTGTTGACTCAGCTAATATTCTGGGATGCCCAGAAATTTCCATGAACAAGTTAATTAGAAAAACTCATTGGTAATGATTAGTACTGATTTTTCAATTTGAGAGATTCTAGAATCACCTCAGAGATGGGCCTCTGAGCATGACTGTGGGGATTTGTCTGTATTGCATTAATTAAGGGGGGAAATCCATCTTAACTGGGTGAAGCCATTCCCCTAGCAGAATCCTGGAGAAATGGAACGGAGTAGAAGACTAAACTCAGCATTTCCTATTCCTGATTGCGGATGCTATGTGGGCAGTCACTTCAAGAGACTCCTGCCTCAACTTCCCCTTAAACCATGAATCTTCACTTTTGTTGCCTTGTCAGAATACTCATCACAGCAAAGAAACTAAGCCATCAGCCCACCACAAGCTTCCATGGAAGGGATGGAAGGGAGGTAAGTTCTCTACTACAATGTAATGTGAAGGGTGTGTGTCCAATTCCAAACCAGGTCCTTACACCTGAAATCACACAAACACACTCTTACCTCTTGTGGTCAGAATGTTCATCCTCCCAGCTCCTACCAGAATCGTCCAGGTCAGAATGTTCATCCCCCCAGCTCCCACCAGAATCATCCTGGTCAGAATGTTTACCCTCTGAGCTAGTACCAGAATTGCCCATTAAATTCTGCATATGGTTTTCTAGAGCTCCTCCTGCCTATTTTTAACAAAGTTTTACAAATTTCCCCTTCAATCCAAACACTTCTGCACTTTTTTTTAGGAATTGCAATGGAAACAACTCTACTTTTCTGGTACCGATTTTCTGTATTAGTCAGACATTTCCATGGTTGTGACAAAATACCTGGCAAACACCTAAAGGAGAGGTGGGTTATTTTGGTTCCAGAGTTTAGTGCATCATGGTGTAGGGGACATGGAACACGCAGCTCCCAAGAGCAGAAGGCATTGAGGCTGGCTGCAACAGGGGGCTTGTGCTTTCCCCCTTGCTTCTGTCTAGGTCAGTGGTTTCTCAGCCTTCCTGAGGCTCTCAGACCCTTAATACAATTCCTCATGCTGTGGTGACCCCAACCATAAAATTAGTTTTGTTGCTACTTCATGACAGTAATTTTGCTAGTTATGAATTAAAATGTGAATATCTGTGTTTTTCAATGGTTTTAGGAGACCCCGTGAAAGGGCCCTTTGACACCTAAAGGAGTTATGACACACAGATTGAGAACCTCTGCTCTAGGTTCACAGCCTATGGGATGATGACACCTATATTCATAGTAGATCATCTCCAACCTTAACCAACCCGTGTAGAGATGACTTTTTAGTGGGGGAATATAAGAAAGATGGACTATGTCCTCAAATATTACTTAATGGAATTAAATAAGAAATTCAATTTTCAAGGCAAAATTGTTAAACCAAACTTCTTCAGAACAATGGATCTCTAGCATTAAAAAATCAAAACAAATGAAAACAACAAACAAACAAAACATTGAACAACCTCAGATTCTGGTCTGAAAGAGGTCTTGGATAAGTTCTCTCGTTTTTAATAGTAGAGCCAGACAGCAATTGGGAGATTATTTTAGTAATGGGGCAAGCAGGCCTGCTTTTTGTCTTGCCCAGCTCTTGCATGGTTAGATTTACACCCGAAATAACAACACACAAATTGTATTCATTTAAACACTGCCTGGCCCATTAGTTTCAGCCTTTTATTGGCTAATTCTAACATCTTGCTTAACCCATTTCTAATAATTTGTGTAACACCATGAAGTGGTGGCTTACCAGGAAAGATTCAGCATGTCTGACCTGGTGGCTGGCTCCATGGCATCTGACCAACTATTCTTTCTTTCTCCCAGCATTCTGTTCTATCTACTCCACCTATCTAAATCCTGTCCTATCAAAAAGCCAAGGCAGTTTCTTTATTAACCAATGAAAATAACACATAGACAGATGACCCTCCTCCATCAGATTATCCCTGGGACAAAAGTATTTATTTATCATGATAAGTTGGGGAACCAGAGAGTCATTGACGATACAGTGGCTACAGGTAAGAGGGGAGGGAGCACGTGACACCAAGAAAGCTTGGGGATAGGAGAGTCAACCATTAGGAAAAGTGATTGCTGCTTTTTCATTGGTTAAGGGTGTAAGAAAGATTTGGAGAATGGACTATATGTCCATGTGTTGGACAATATGGAATGGTCTTTTATTTGGGGCCAATAGCTTTTTAACTGATTGGACTTCTCCATATCTCTTCCTCTCTCTCCTATTACCCTTATAATTGAACTTATGAGATATAATTTTTTATCTTATCAGAATAAAAACCAAACATGACATGTTTATAGTAATCATTCCAGGAAAGACAATCAATCATGCTGTATTTTTGCATGTTTAGAGATGGATGTTTTATGCAGCTGGGAAAGAGGGTGATCTAGAGTAGACACTTAAAAGAAAAGTAGGCACCTCCCTGCACGTAAGTATGTGCTCTAAAGATCAGAAGAGGGTGTCTTATTCCTTGAAACTAGAGATATTATAAGCTTTCTGTGAATGGTGGCAACTGAACCCAGGTCCTCTTCAATAGCAACAAGCGCTCTTCACCACTGAGCTGTCTTTTCGGCCTCCTGAACAGCCACATCTTGGGAGGCCTGCCTGAAAGGCAAATGTAACAGGAAAGAAATGTTACACACTTGGTAATTTATTTGCCCCTGTTTAATAAATAAATGACTTGGAGATTTATAGAGATGTAGATAACAAACCAGTTGCTTTGCCTCCGAATGAACCAGTCAGTATTCCATACAAAAGCACGACAACACGACTCTTTGAAGATAATCTTGGGCATCAGCCACCATGAGAACACATCTTGTAAACTGTGGATAACCCTCTGTGGTAGATTGAGTTCACTTGCAAGCACAATGCCTTTTATCTGGTGCAGGCTATGTTTATCAAATCAGCTAAGAGAGCTCACAGGAATCACAGTAGCATCACATTTGTGCTTCCAGAACTCAGCCCGTGCTGTCTGGAAACCACTACCCCAGGTGAAGTGCCCAAGAGCCATTCTGAAAACACGTTTTTAAGTTACTCAATTATTCGACTTCTATTCATTAGCTGTTTTCAGAAATCTTCATGTTCAGCTGAGCTGACATTTGGGGTTTCTGTGAACATTCTAGAAAAATATGCTTTAGCAGTGTTTCTTGACATGCTGAGTATGAGTGCTTTTATAGACAGTTCGTGGGGACACAGTGAGGTGTTCCGGAGAACTTGTAGAGAAGGCAGAAATTTATGCCTGGGAAATAAGCCCCTGAAGTCAGCACATGATGGAAGGAGACCGGACTTCTCCTTGCTTAAGAAAAGTCCTTGACTTGCTACAAGGTCATGGCTCAGCTTGAAATATTGTTCCTAAGTGTGAAAGAATGAACAGCAGCTGGGGATCAACAGAAATACAAAACAGAATCTGAATAAGAAAACTGAAAATACTAGAACTTTCTCTTTCTCTGGCTTTCCAGTGAAATACTCAAATCCTTTTCCATCATTCCTCTAGGAGACACCCTCCTTCCAGTTACTGTTTGGGGAAGCAAGAGCCTGACCAGGGCAGTTAATCATCTTGGCCACCAAGAAGGCATGCGCAGCTTCACTGTGAAAAAAAGAATAATGTTCTAAGCCCTCAGGCAGAAGTGCCTGAATGTTAAAGGGCCCCACGTGACCCACGTCCACACATGCATGGTTATATCCACTGTGACTCAGCTAAGCCCTTGCACACATGCATGAGCCCATCATCTGTGTCATCTGCGTATGACGTAGTCATGCCAACCCCTGTGCACATGCGCTAGGCGGCTTTTAAGAAGCTAAACACGCCATCTTTCTCTTTCTCTCTGCGCACCGAATTCCCCAGGCCTGTACACACCTCCTCTAATAAACTCCTAAGCAGGTTTGTTGCAAAAAAGAAAAAAAGAATAATGTTCTAATCTGTCTGGAGAAATGACTGTTCTGGTAGTCAGAGATTAATCTTGGGATACATCGAGCTGGAGACCAGGTGTTGGAATTTGGGTACATTCGGTGGCTAATTCCTATCCCGTGGAGCCACCCTGGCAGTTAGCCCTCTGCTGGGGACTCACTTTCAATTCCTCCTGGTGGATTTTCCCCCACATTTAACTTCTATGTGCACATTTGTAATCACGGAGTTAATTATTAAACCCAGGGCATTCTGAGAGAAGTAGGGCACAGTTATTAGTAAACACTAAATCCAGGAGTGTGGGTCAGAAAATTAATAATTACTTTATTCTTGGGAAATGAGATTAAACTCTTTTTTTCTGGTCACACAAAAAGCCAGTTTCAATGGCACAAGTCACTGATTTTTATAGTCAAGGCCTTCTCAAAGGGCTTCCCTACCCCTTGTGTACAAAGTCAAGAACAGTTTTAAACTCTATCAGAATGATCTCTAATATTGAATCATTCAAAGAATATCCTTAAATATAGTATTGAACTAGTTTCTGGGTCATTTCTTCTTTAAATCCTCTCTCTCTCTCTGTGTGTGTGTGTGTGTGTGTGTGTGTGTGTGTGTGTGTGTGTGTGTGTTGGGAAGGAGATGAGGGTTGAACCCATGTAAGATGAATGTTCTATAATCTAGCTACAGCCTTATTTTGCTTAGTGAATTTAATTAGAACATTTACGGATGTATGAAGGAATTCTTTCTAAGAACTGTATCTATACTGGTTGTCTTGGGTGTTGTATGGTACAAAGGATTGAATCCAGGGTCTTGTAGATCCCAAGCACCACTTTAACACTGAGTTCTACTCCTAGCCCTAGGGTTTTTATTTTAATGTTTTTGCTATGCTAAATGCGAGAGAGGAAAAGTATGTGTTCTTTTCAAAATTGATTCTGAAATTTATTCATGCAAACATGGCAAAAGAAGAAGCATAAACCTAGAAGCCCATAATTACTATATCACAATTCTTTTTCTATAAAAACATAAAAAGGCATAAAATTTATAATGTCCTTTTTGCTAAGGATTTTGAAAACTACAATAGAGGGTGTTAAGGGAAACAGACACACTTACTATCATGCCCTGTAATTGATACACTGTGTGTGCTTACTGTGGTGACATGTATTGATCCGTGGGCACTGGTGGGTACTCTCATTTACACATGGGGATTAGTGCTGAGATTAGTACAATTGTGTGGTGGCAGCAAGAGGTAATGCAATGTTTGTGTTAGCGTGACAGTTCATTCAAAATAGGAGACTCAGTTATGACTTACACTGGTCAGCTGTACAACTGGTTTGCCGTACGTCGTGATTAACCTTTAATGGTCAACTTGAGTCAACTGAGAAACACTTAGGAGTCTAGTGAAGTGCAGAGTTCTGGGTGTGTCTATGAGGGCCTTTCCAGAGAAGGAGATGAAGGGTAAGAACCCAGCCTGAAGGTAGGGGCACCATCTGGTCATCTGGAGACGTGATGGTATGAAAGAGGGGAACACTAAATGAACATGAGCCTGCTCTCTCTTTGCTGCCTGGTCATTCCCGTTGCCTTTTGTGCCCTTCCACCATGAGCTTTTTGCCTGACCATGGCCCAGAAACAGAGAAACAGCCAACCATGGGCTGGAATCCCTGAAAATTAGAGGGAAAAACAAACCAAGAAACAAAAATACCAAACCACAACAAGAAACCCCCTTTCCTCCTTGTAATCCATTTCTCCCAAGTGTCTGTGACAGCAACAAGGAACAAATTCAGTGTAGAACCTGAACTCCTTGATCAGATACCTACAAAACATTTAAGCTGTTTGAAGAGTTTGTAGATGACCCAGGGAAATTACTCAAACTTCAAACAGATACATTTAAAATGATATTCTTGTCAAAGAAAAGATGAAAACAGTATTGCTTCCAAAGTGTATCACTGTACATTTTTGATTATTTTATTTCACAAGGTTAAATGAGAAAAATGCTTTAAGCCATGGGCCTCTTCAATTTGGCCTTCTCTTTATATTTTGGATGAGCACTGATAATTTTTGTTTAGATTTTATCACAGTTTTCAAGAATGATAAGACAACATGTTTGTTTTAAAATGATATTTCCTGTTTATTGAGAAGAATTGGAATTAAGTAAGAAAGTGTAAACACTGAAAAGAATCTTTGGATTGATTTCAATCTCCAAAATAACAAATGGAGAAAGTAAATCCACCAAAAGTTTGGCAAACTACTCTATGTAACATATTAACTGAAATTAGTAAATTTTGCCTTGGGCTCCAAGTTCCATGAGACCATTACCACAGTATCTGCTGTATTTTGAAGGTGAACTGATCCCATAGCTGATGTGTATGAGTGTTTGTTTCCTTGCTGGTGGGTCTTTGGAGGGAATCTCTAGGAGATGAACCCTTGCTGGAAGAAGTGGGTTACTAGGGTTGATAGCCTGGTCTCCTTCCTGTGCATTCTCTGGTTCCTGCCTGCTGATGCAGTGTGGCCAGCTGCCATGTCTTCCCCAACATGATAGGATGTATCCCCTTCAGTTGTAAGTCAGAACAAGCACCTTTCCTTACACTGTCTCAGATGATGTATCAAAACAACAAGGAAAATAACATACATCATCTTGGTAAAATATACTCTGGAATTCCCAAAGATTGTCTAGGAATGTTCAATTCTTTATTCAGTGTTACTCTAGGGAGGTTCCTTGCCATTTTCAGCACCAAAAACTAGTCAGTTAGGTCTAGTACTTGAGACTGGGGAGAGGCTATTTTCCCAGCTAGCTTGGAACTTGCTGTGTAATGCAGTTTAGCTTTGAACACACTAGCTCCCTGCCTCAGCCTCCTGAGTGCTGGTATGAAATCATGAGCATGCACCACCATGCCTCCTAGTAAGCTCTACCTCCTAGTCACTGTGCCGGTGTCTAAGACTATGACAGAGTGGACAGCCAGACGTCACTGTGCCTGTGTGTAAGACCATGAAAGAGTGGAACATCCAGACTGGCATCACTGTCCCCAGCAGCTTTTGTAGGTGAGAACTATCACAGAAGAGTAGAATTGACTCGCACCTCCCTAACAAAGGATAAAGCAAATGAGTATGAGAATCTAATTACGAGAGTGTTAAATCTAACACCACAGTCTGTCAGTGTAAATGTCCTGAGCCTATTACCGCTAATATGATTATCTAAATTCTTTTGCAAAAACCCACAAGTTTGGTCCAGATGTAGAAAACACATCCCATGTTGAGTACAAAAACGTCATAGTCTCTCATATACATAGGTATATTGATTTGGAATTGGTAGCTGTTCATCTCAAGGAAAACCGTAAGAGTCCCAGCTCAGATGTATGAAGATAAGGTTTTAAAAAAGAGTATCCAACTTTTTGTGCCATGAAATTGATCACACATAATGGAAAACATATTTTATGGCCTTATGTCACATAATAGATCTTAGTTTTATTTAGTTTCACTAGCTTGAATCATGAAACTCAGGTAATGTTTTGATTATAAGACTTAGTTTCCAATATGCATTAATAGAAAAAGCATTATGGGAAAACATTTATTGGCCTAATCCAGGGTGAGAATATTCTTAAAAACATATCACATGTAATTTCATTATTTGTCCATTCTAAAATAAACCTAGTAGTGTCCATTTGAATGACTAGGTCATTTCCCTTGCAAGCCAACACATTCCTCAAGAATGAAGACTAAATAAATGTATAAAGAATTTGATTGTCACTGGACAGTTGAGAATCTTCTAGATTTTCTATTGAGAGGAAAGTAATTGAGTGAAAGAAATGTTTCAATTCTAGATACAGAGGTAGAAATTCGAAGTGAGTGATTTTTACAAGTTCGTGAGTAGTCACCAGATGAGAACATTGGAAATTATGTTATCAAATGTAGATTAATGGATCACATTTCCCAGATATCTAAATGAAGGCTTTCAAACTGAGACACTTTGGACTCGGTTTCAACACCTATGTTCTGGAGAGCCATCTGAGTAAAGGGGTGCAGGCTAGAACTGTAGGGAAAGCTGAAGCAAAAATAAGCAAAAGAATGCCTCACCTTCGTGATTTTAATGTTGCTCACTTGGTGGAAACAACCTTTCATTCTGTTTCAAGTCTGGTGATTGCAAGTAAATTTATCTTAAAAGCCTGATATATTATTCTAGCGAAGGCATTTTAAATCATCACAAAAGAAAAAGGATGTTGATTTAAAATATATTCAGATTATTAACAATTAATCAACTAAATCAAACATACTGTTTGATCTCTTGATGAAAAACTCATGAGTGCCCCCCTTACTGCTTTAAACTGATTGAAAAGGGTGTCACTAAATGTTCCCAAAGAAAATAAGACTGCAAGTTAAGGCTGCTCGGGAGTAAGCTTTCACTAAAGCTCATAAGTGTCACCAAGTCCCTGATCATCAAGAGCTTTGTACTCCAGATATTTTCGAATGTTAGAGAAAAATGCTGTTTTAACTGAAACATAAATGTTCATACATGTAGGAGCATTATGTTGAGCGGTATAAGATAAAATAATTAGTATTTTCTTAAGAAGTCAAGCACATTGAATAAATACTCTGGGCACCATCTAAACATAGTAAGATCTATCCATTATAGTGGAACATAGTTAATTGATAGTTATCCAGTTTGGGTAACAGAGACAAAAACAAGAGTGAAAATAAAGGAAAAGAGCATCCTAGGGGCTGTGGAATACCAATAGGCATGTAAAGGATAATATTTAAGGAGAAAGAAGCCAACATGTCCTGGAATTTGATGACAAACGCAACCTTGTTCATCTAAGAACATCAACAGAGCACACAGAAGAAATGGAGACGGTACATACCTAGAATCATTGTAATCCAGTCATCAAGACAGAAGGCGTTTGGAAAGTCATCCCCAAAGAAAAGTGATTTCACATAGAAAGGCTAATATAAATTGATGGACAGCTCGCTGTGCAGGCAGCATATGACACATTCAAAGTGTTGGAAGATAAAGCTGCCCACACAGAATTCTATGTCCAGCAAAGCCATCCTTCAGAAATGAAAGAGGGATCCCAATATTCTCAGATTTTTAAGAAAAGGACAATCTTTTATAGTTGGCCTGTCCTACAGGAAATACCAAAAGACTCCCTCAGGGTGAAATTAAAGAGGCTGAAACAAGCATTATGTAGTAACTTGATTAATTGAATACATATAAAAGTGTATTTTCCAAAGAGGGTTCATGGGGGCAAGAGACACCTAGATCTTCCTGGGAAGGAGAAATAGAAGAGATTCCATGAGTGGCCTGAGGGTGTGTAGGGATGGGAACATGAGCCATCAGGTTGAGGGAGGCTGATGGAGAGAGTATTGAAAGAGACTACTGGAAATAGGGGTATTTCTGGGCCAGGTAAAAACCTGGTGCAAGGAAATCTACAAGGAAGACCCCAGCTTAGATGTCTAGCAATAACAGATATGTAACGTGAACTGGCCATCTCCTGTGACCAGATTCGTGCCTACAATTGTTATCAGAGAGGCTTCATCCAGAAACAGATGGAAACAGATACAGACCCACAGTCAAATATTAGGCAGAGTACAGGAAATCCTGCGGAAGAGGGGGTAAAGTATTGTAGGAACCAGAGGGGTCAAGGACACCATGGGAAGACTCACGGAGTCAACTAGCCTGGGATCACTGGAGCTCCCAGAGACTAAGCTGATGACCGGGGAGCCTGCATGGACTGACCTAGGCACTCTGTGTATATGTTATAATTGTGTAGTAGGTGGGACTACTAACAGTGGGGACAGGGGCGGTCTCTGACACTTTTACTAGCTTTTGTGACCCTATACCTTATACTGGGTCACCTTGTCCAGTCTTAAATCATGGGAGGTGCTGAGTCTTACTGCAACTTGATATGCCACGTTCTGTTGATATCTATGGAAGACATGCTCTTTCCTAAGTAGGAATGCAGGAGGAGTGATTGGGGGTGAGAACAGAGAGAGGATGGGAGGAGGGACTGGGAGGAGCGGAGGGAGGGGAAACTGCAGCAGGGATGTAAAATAAATAAATAAATTTATGTATGTATGTATTTTAAATTGCAACAATTAAAAACATAAATAAACAAAAAATGAAAATGTGTTCTGGTCAAGGAACCTCCCTAGGTAAATACATGCTTATATAAATGTATTTTTTTGAATATCCTGTTTTGAAAGGCAACGACAAATCAGGCATGATAGTACCTCCCTGTTGTCCAGCTACTTGGGAGACTGAGACAGGGGCATTGTGCATTCAAGACCAGCCTGGGAAACACAGTGACATCTTGTCTAAAATCAAACAACAGGGCAAACCCTGAGAATAGTAGTAATTATAAAATGATGATTCATCTTGCCAGAGGCTAACAGTTAAGCTTGCCTGAAGATAATAAACGGGGAGCATCTGGATGTTGGAGTGTGAAATCTGCCATTAGACCTCGCTTTCCTCTAACCCTCGCTCAAAGCAGATACTTATTGCGATTCTCAGATTTAAATCACATGTCAAGTTCCAGGGCCCAGTGATAAGGGGCTGATGAAGCCCTTGTCTGAAGGGGCAACTGACAAATCATGGAATTTCAAGAGCACAACAAATACCTTAACAGAAAAACATGTCATGACAGCTCCAGGCAGATGGACCTGCCCAGAACAGGGGAAGGGGAGACCTCACTGAGCTGGTGGCATGGGGGTGGGGACAACAAATATTACATTTAAGACTGAAAATAAGTGTTGGAGTAAGAGTGATAGGAGTTGAGGTTGGGAACATGGGGACAGAATGCATAACTGGTATCTGTACTGGTTGGTTTTATGTCAGCTCTACAACCACTAGAGAAGAAGGAGCCTCAGTTGAGGAAATGACTCCATGAGGTCCAGCTGCAATTAGTGATCAATGGGGGAGGGCCCAGATCACTGTGGGTGGTGCCATTTCCGGGCTAGAGCAATCCCTGGGTTGGTGGTCCTGGGTTCTATAAGAAGGCAGCTGAACAAGTCAGTAGGCAGCATCCCCCATAGCTTCTGTATCTGCTCCTGCCTCTAGGTCCTTGTCCTGCTTAAGTTTCTGTCTTGACTTCCTTTGATGATCAACAGTGATGTGAAAGCTGAAGCAAAATAAACCCTTTCCTCCCCAGCTTGCTTTTGGGTCATAATGTCTCATTGCACCAAGAGAAATCCCAACTAAGACAGTATCTTAAGTCATGTAAGGAGATAGATATTTTTAATTTTTTGTTAGATTTACTCATTTTATGTGGTTTGGCCTCTGTGTATTTCTATGTTCTAAGTATATATTTGAGGCTCAAAGAGTTCACAAGAAGGTGTTGTGTTCTCTGACACTGGAATCACAGATGGCTGTGAACCAGCACCAGGTTGCAGAGAGTAGAACCTGGGTTGCCTACAAGAGTCCCAACCATTAAGCCACCTCTCCAGCTCCATGAAAATTAATCTAATAGGCAGCCATAAACAGATTGCAAAAAGAAAGTTTATGGAAAATCAAATTTGTAATTTAGAAATATATTAGGCCATAGAGAGAGAAGTGGATGAATGAAGCCTGGCTGTGAACGTTTGGAGGCTGAATCTATAGTCTGTGGAAGAAAGGATGACATTATGACCTCCCGGAGTGCTGGTGGTGGAAGAAGGTTTGAGCTCCATGAATTGCATAGAATACAGAATGGACAGGAAGTCCCTAAAGTTATGGAAGACATGTCCTCAAATAGATTGTGAGGAACATCCCACCCGCTCCACCTCCTTGGCATTTGATATGGATGGTTCTGCTCCATAAGACCCCATCATGTTGGACCCTTTGCCAAAGACCCAGAAGAATATGGCCTCCTGATCGTGGACTGTAAATTCCACAGTATAGGCCAAATAAACTCCTTCTCTTCATAAGTCAGCTGTCTCTGGTGTTTCCTTACAGTGATGGGAAGTTGACTGATGCAGGTTTCTGTCATTTTCACATATCAGTGTGGACGAGGATGAATATTAAACCTTACAAAACATGCAGTTTATTTCACTGCACTATGATACTTAATAATGCAGATATTATCTGGTAACAAAACCGATAATCATGGGGAGCTCAGGAGACAGAGATTTGCAGGATAAATATAGATTTGGTAGTCATAATAAAGTAACAGTATTAGAAATCAGGGACTGGTTGTGACTGTTCTCAAAACAGAATAACAAAAAGATGTGGAGAAGAGCCAGGACCTACTTAGGGAAACACAAACATTAACACTGCAGGCTGAGAAAAACAGCAGATCAAGAAAACCACGCAGTAGCCAGAGATAGCAAGCAGTGTATTGTCATAGAAACCATGTGGCCCCATTGTGCCTGCTGGGAGCCTTGGAGATGCACAGCAAGAGACCCGCACTGTATAAATACACCTCCCCATCATCATTGGCTAGCAAGCTATTTAAAGTGATACCACATTTTGGACAGAGACTTTTCTCACAATAAACAGCTACAGGAAGGAAGTAAAGGGGATGGAGAGACGAGAGGAGTAGAGTACCATCTCAGGGTACAGCCCTGCAGATGGAAGTCAGGAGATGCTAAACTGTGGAGTCTGGGGGAAGAAAGATTTTTAATCTTAAAATTTTGGATTTAGTTTCAGTTTTATTGAGATATAATTTCATAACATCAACATCACCCATTTTAAATTCAGCTTTCTGATTTTTGACAATTGATACAAATAGCATCAGAACCCTACACAACCACTTATCTACTTTTAATTAATTTTATACCTTTAAATCTGTTTCAAATAAGTAGATAAGTCAGTGTTTATAACTTTTAATGTGTTTTTCCTACACATATTTTCATCCATTTATCCCCAGGTATTGCAAGGCTTGGGATTTTACTTTCAATGACATACTGCTAATATATGAGAATATCAACTTAAATGTTTTCTACACTTTGGCTACTGGAATTTCAATAGTTCCCACATGGTGATAATTGAAGGACCCAGTAGTCTGCTACTTCTCAGTATCACTTTTTTCTAGAAAGTGTTTTTGCTCAACCTGGTGGAACACATGAGCATATTAACTAATGGCCCAAGAGGTCCCCTGTGCAGATTCTGAGAACTCCTTATCTGCATAGTCCCCTTTTCTTGGCCACTCTGCCCACAAATTCCAGTCACTTTGACAATATAATAATCCTAAAATTGCCTCCAAGCTGAGGGCCTTATCCATACACAGGCTCATGTTCCTTTTGGACCACACCCCACCATCATTATCCAATTTCCAATTTGCATAAATTCTCCTTTGTTTGCATCAGAGGGAAAGTCTCATGGGTAAAATATCAACTTCCTTTTCTTTTCCATAGTGTAGGAGTTTAAAGTAATATTCAAAAGTTTTTCAGAAGTACCTTTCCAAAATATGAAAACAAGAGAACAGAAAGATGAGCATGAAGAATAATTGCATAGGAATCTCCCAAATGATTTCATTGTTATTAATAAATGTCCACCTAGAGGGAAAAATAAATTTAAAGAGTTGATTTGAAGACACAATTTGTGTTCCAAATCATTATTATAAATTTCCCCTGACCCACAGGCTCACACATGTAGGGATTTGGTATTATCAGTGCCCAGAGCATATCTGACTTGGAAGGTGTGCACACTAATTTAGTTCTCAAGAGAATGGTAAATAAAGAAGAATGCAAACATGCACTGGGGATAAATAAAAATAAAACTTAGTTCACATCCCATCTCCTTCCCTTGTTGAAACATTTAAAAAGATGGTCTCTTCTTGAGTTTCCATTTTCCTGTCTGTAATTAAAAAAAGATAACAGTGTCTAACTTCACAGGTCATCTGGGGATTACAGGAAATGGCATAAAAGCCACAGGCAGGGCAGCACAGAGCCAGAGAGCAGGAGCTCTGGATCTAGGCTTTCATGTGTTCACATCTTCTTCCTTCTGGCTGACCTTGGGTGAACCATGTCCTTATCTTAAAATGTTCTTATTTTATGCACCCAGAAGAGGTGGATGGTATGAGCCCCCATCACACCAAGTTATTTTAAAGATTAAACAGGACTACCTGTGTGAAGTGCTTCCAAGATCATTCACTTGGTGAGTGTGAAGTTTTGGTTAAGCTCTCTTGCCATGATGGAAATGGACTAAAACAGGTTCCCCACAGGAAAATGGAAGTTTGCCTACTGACAGAAGCACTCAGCCTAAAGTAGCAGTGAGCTATTGCAGTCACAGAGATGAGCATTTGGTAGAGGAAGCCAAGGGAGTACAGATAGCTTAGAAAATAACAAATAAGTCAACTAAATGGTTTCCACTAAAACTCTAGACATTTATTTCCCTAAGACTCAGTGCTAAAGATAGGGACATTAGCATTCACAGAGTTGTTAAATAGCGTTTGGTCTTTGAACTCTGAGATTAGTCAGTCTGGGATCTGGATCAGCTGACCCATAGTAGCTTAACAAGTGGTAGTTATGAAGGCGGAAACAAACACAGAAATCTTCCATGGATACCTTCAGAACCCAGTGGGTTCTGCTTGTACCTGGAGATGACATGGAAGCCAGCTTCAAACCTAAAAGACTTCATAGACCCTGTGGTTCAGGGCATGGAAACGGTGGTCTAGAAGAATCAAAGTTTCAGGTCCACAGGAATGGGAGCTTTGGGAAGTTAGAGGTTAATGTCTATTGTGTTCGCTGTTAAGTCTGCAGAACCGAAACAATGACTCATGAATAGTGCAATACTTTGAATAAATAATTAGACATGGACATATATTACTTTGATGTCAATCAACTTCCTCCCAAGAAAATATTCGGATTACCTCATCCAGCCTTGATGCAAGGGGAGGAGCTTGGTCCTGCCTCAGCTTGAGGTGCCAGGCTTTGTTCGAGTCCACGGGAGGCCTGCCTCTTCCTGAATGGAGCCAGAGGAGGAGGAGTGGATAGGGTGGGGGTTGGGGAGGGAAGAGAGGAGAGACTGTGGTTGGTATGTAAAATAAATAAAAAAGTTATTTAAATGAAAGAAAGCAAGAAATTACCAAAAAAAAAAAAAAGAGAAAAGATAGACATTGCCAGAATGCACCCTTGTGTTTAAAATTTTTCTTTCCCTCCATTGCTGTCCTGAATCTCTTCTGATTGTGATAGTTCCCTTTAGCTGTTTACTTACTTTTTCATTATTGTTTCAATGTAGTTAGGGAGAATTTGCACTTACTATCACATAAGGCTATATTGTATTTACAACAACAACCAAATTTTCATTCTCAGAATACCAAAAATCAATCAATCAATAACTGATACAAAGAAAAATATCAACTCAGATTTTCCAAGGTAAAAGTTACTCTATAGTGGAATTATTAGCAATTTTCAAACTTTAAATATAGTGAGGCTGAGTTGAGTCAGCCAGTATCGCTGTATAGCAAATTGACTTCACAGGGAAGGGGATCCACTCCTAGTGACTGATGGCTGACCTACAGTTAATATGTAACTGTCAGTGAGGCAATCGGGTGGCAGTGTGGTCAGTGCAGGGAAGCCCGGGGCCTACGTAACTCATTCATAGTTATAGCTATGTTTATCATTGTTTATGGAAGCAATGAATCAAAGGAAAAACAATGTTATTTAATCTTAAAACTGCAAGCCAATGTCTTCTAAGCATTAAGATTGGAAAGTCCCCAAAGAAGGGAATTTCAGATTCCTACCTCTAGCAAAACTATCTCTGGTATATTCCAGAAGGGTACAGAAGAAGGAAAGTGCTACGTCGTGCTGAAGGAAAATCTCCTTCATTCCTCATGCAAAGTTCTGCCCATGTGCAGACACACTGCTGTTGAATAAGGAAGAGGGACCATTGGATGCCTCGCCATCATTTCCTAAGTGTTAAGTGGTTGCTGAGCGTTGAACCCAACTACTCCCCCATCCCTGTTTCACACTAGAATTTAAGAGAGAGGTAGCTGAGGCTTATAGAGCAAGGCAAGATGTCCAGGTTTGTAATAAAGAACAGGAAATCCTATTGAGATATTAACCCCACTTTGGACCAGACTTTCTTTTAGGCTACCAACCAGATGCCAAATTATGTCATGGAGACTTGTTATTAGTTATGAATGCTTGACCTTAGCTTATGCACATTACTTGCTAGCTCCTATAACTTAACCTGTTTCTCTTCATCTATGTTTTGCCTCAGAGCTTTTTACCTTTCTTTCCTTCTGTATGTCCCACTCTGTCTAGTGGGCTGGTGGCTGTCTGGGTGGCTGGCCCTGGGTCCTTCTTCTTTTCTCCCTCTTCTCTCCTCCTCCTTCTCTCCCTCTTTGTCTAGATTTCTCCTCCTACTTTTTCTCTCTGCCCGACATCGCCACTGTCCCTCTCCTGCCTACCTATTGCGTATTCAGCATTTTATTAGATCAATCAGGTGCCCTAGTGAGGCTAGATGAAACAAATGCAGCACAAGCAGGTGTAACACATCTTTACATCACTAACAAATGTAACACAATTCACATAGTTAAAGTAACAGTCTGCAGCATAAACAATGTAACATTTTCACCTAGTTAAAATAATATCGCACAATGTCTATTAGTTTGTTTCCAAGAAGTAAAGAGGGTAATGTTCATGTTCATTAAACAGCAGCAATAGACAACGTGGGGACACAGTACGAGGTTCACAGAGCAACAGTGTCTCTTAGTAGAGCATTTATTTAAAGTAGTAAATCACAAAACAATGTAGGAGTCTGTAGAAGGATGGTGGTGAGTGAAATTTGAAGTTGTTTTAGAAAAAATATCTTGTCGCGACACCCGTCTTTCTCGTAGCTAACCCTGTCGCTTTTCCCCAGAGGCCCTCCTTAGTCCTCTTGCATTCTGTGCCACTCTGAAAACATTATTAGCAGTGTAAGTTTCTTTCTCTGTGAGCTCTTGTCCATTTCCTCCTCCTCCTCTGGCTTGGAAGCCTTCAGTCTAGCAGTAGAATTGGCTTTGCATGCTATTATTTACTCCACATAATGGCTTGCTCTATTTCACGAATGGCGACTACTTTATTCATCAAAGATATTTCATTTGATGGAGTGGCAAAGTTATTGAATCATTGATTAGTATTAGGACACATAATTTCTAATATTTCCCTGGTTAAGAATCTGTTGTCAGTGAAGTGCCTCTTTAAAAAACAGAGTCAGTAGCTTCTATCACTTGCCTGCTCCACAAAAATATGGATAATATCAATGAGAGGCTTTTGAGAGGTTTTGAAATTTGCATGGGGAAGATCAACATCCATCTGTGTATAGTGAGACTTCATGCTTTCCACCCTTTCAGTGGTATTCTAGAAGATGCGCACAGCCTAATTTGCTCGTCTGCTTACCCACTGAGGCATTATTCTTAATTTTAGCTATTATTTTAAAGATCTATCATGGACATTTATGTGCACTAACTGTATGACATTGTGTTGCATAACTTTTAGGGAAATGTCTGGATCATGCTGTACATATATTTTTTTAAACTGAGAAACAGTCAAAATATATATGAATTGATTGTAGCTTTTCACATCCCTGTTGTTTGTGTGTGAGAACTGAGGTTTTTCACACTCCTGGCCACATTCAGTATGGCCAATCTTCCTAAGCTCCAGTTATTCAATCAGTGCCTTGGGATGTTTCAGCATGGTTGTGATTTGCATCCTTCCTAGAGGCCAGCACATTGTTCTATGCATTTTTTGATTGATGCTCTTCTTTTGTGAAATGTCTGTTCAAACACTTTATTCATAAATTTCAATTAAATTTTTTAAATGCACTGTACATTTAAGATGCAAATTATCAGATTGAATATCTGTCTCTCTCCCCATCCATCCATCCATCCGTCCGTCCGTCCGTCCATCCACCCATCCATCCACCCATCATCCATCCACCCATCCATCCATCATCCATCCATCCACCCATCATCCATCCATCCATCCATCATCCATCCATTCAAGTCACATCTAGGCTGTCACCTGTCATTTATCTTCTCTCAATATTGGTTTATATGTTTCAGACTGATTTGCTATATTTTGTCAGATGTACTGGTAAGTGTTACATTTTTTTCACCCAGTTGCACAGACTCAACAGCCATAAATGTCTAAAAGTTGTCTTGTTGGACAGTCTGTAAATCAGCTGTTTTTTTTTTATCACTACTGGGTATAATATTGAGCAGTGAGGGTCCCAGAGTGTGCCTATGTATTTGATACTCTCTTCTACGTTGATGTTTCTCACATCACACACACCACTGAGAAAAAATTTCTAAGATTATTTTGGTATTATGTAACTTAATTTATTATTATTTATTATTGTTTTAAGAAAATAAAACAAACTATCTTTTTTTTCATTTCACATACCAATCCAAGTTCCCACTCCCTTCCTTCCTCCCATCTCCTCCAGCTTCCTCCTCACCCCACCCCCAATCACTCCCCAGAGAGGGCAAGGCACTTTGCTCCAAGGAAGGACCAAGGTCCTCCCCACTATATCCAGGTTGAGCAAGTTATCCATCCAAAAAGAATGGGTTTCAAAAAGCCAGAGCAAGCAGTAGGGATAAATCCTGGTGCCACTGACAGTGGGCCTTCATTCTGCCCCACCCACATTCAGAGGATCTAGCTTGCTTCTATGCTGGTTCCTTTCCTATCCAGCCAGAGTTGATGAGCTCCTATTAGCTCAAGTAAACTGTTTCAGTGGATGAACCCTTCGTGGCCTTGACCCTTTGTTCATATTCTCTCTCCTCCCACTCTTCAACTTGACTTGGGAGCTCAGCCAGTGCTCTGCTGTGGGTCTCTGCCCCTGTCTCCATCAGTTGCTGGATGTAGGTTCTATGGTGACATTTAAGATAGCCATCAATCTGAGTACAAGGGCAGAGTCAGTTCGGGCATCCTCTCTAGTATTGCTTAAGGTCTTAGCTGGGATCATCCTTATGGATTCCTGGGAATTTCTCTAGTTCCAGGTTTCTGGCTAGCCCTGTAATGACTCCCTCAATCAAAATATCTCTTTCTTTGCTCTCTATCTCTGTCCTTCCACCATCCTCTCCTATCCTATTATTTCAAGTTCTTCTTTCCCTCTCCTTCTTCTCTCTTTCTTCCCTTCTACCCTCCCTTCTCCCCCCACTCACATGCTCCCCCCAAAATCAGTAACCCTCCTATATACAAATGATAAAGAAGCTGAGAAAGAAATCAGAGAAACATCATCATTCACAAAAGTCACAAGTAACACAATTTATCTTGGGATAATATTTAACCTAATTTTATAAAAGATGTTAAAGAAAATTAGCTTAAATAAGAAAAACTCATAAACTTCAACTTGCCTAAGTTAGTTTTTCTATTTCGGACAATTGACTTATGTTTTAATGTATGTAACTGTGTTGGCCGGCAGTAAAACTAATTTAAATTTAAAACTTTCAAGGGATTATATAGAGAATATCCAAAGGAAACATCCATGCTTATGTTCTTAATTAACCCAAAATTATAACCATACAACACAAGAAAAGCAAAATGGGAAAAACAGTAATTCGATAAATCATTTTGAGATTGAAAATACCCACCCAATTTTCAACTCAATGCTACAAGAATAAATAAATACAAAAAAAAATGATTTATCTTTTTGATGGAAAAGCCATGCTAATTGACTCTTTCTTTCCAACAGTGTTTTCTACCAATGTCCACCACCTCCTTTCTGGTAAGAAATGCCTTGAATCTTCAGAAACCCCTGCTCAGGAAAGTTGCTTCATAAGCCACTCAGAAACTATATATAAGAACTCCGTTCTTATATTTATTGTTCTTGGTTGAATTTTAACAGGTTACAGCTAATAAGCAGCCAAGTTGATCCATCAGAATTTCCATGAACTGAGAGCTACTTCTTTTTTTAATATTTATTTATTATGTATACAATATTCTGTCTGTGTATGCCTGCAGGCCAGAAGAAGGCACCAGACCCCATTACAGATGGTTGT
Source organism: Microtus ochrogaster (assembly GCF_000317375.1). Classification (NCBI taxonomy): domain Eukaryota; kingdom Metazoa; phylum Chordata; class Mammalia; order Rodentia; family Cricetidae; genus Microtus; species Microtus ochrogaster. Next base: position 57,644 of record NW_004949225.1, on the reverse strand, counting down.
GAGCCACCATGTGGTTGCTGGGAATTGAACTCAGGACCTTTGGACGAGCAGGCAATGCTCTTAACCTCTGAGCCATCTCTCCAGCCCCCTGAGAGCTACTTCTTATGCAAAATTGTCCAGCATTCATTACTTAAGAGATAAATTTAATAAGCCACAGTAATTTACCAGCTTTGTAGTATTTTGCCCTTTCTATTAAGTAAATTGGACTGAAGCTATGACAATGCTTTTTCAATTAAACTTCTCATGTGGGCAGGACGATGGAATAACTTAGTCACATGAATGAGTGCGGGAGTGAATGGGCGGACAGAGACAATGAGGATCCCGTGAAGCCAATGTTTTATTTTCCATCACAATGTTCCCGAACTCTAATTAAATGCCCACCAGAGCCAGATAATTCATTTCCTTTCCAAATAAGTCCATTAGGTTTTGCACACTCTAGTTGCTACAGATATTATTTATGTGGCCCAGAAATTGTTCCCCCTCTAGTGGGAAACTATGGGGTCTGGTTTATTTCTGCAGGACTGCAAAAGGCAAACCTAATGCTGCCTGCTTAGATATCTTTCAGATATTTGAAAACATAACATGAATTTTTTCACAACTATGCATGTACAGTCACAGCCAAATCTTTTCTTTATTTTGCATAAACTCTTTACTTTCTGCGTTTCTCCATGGTTTAGACTCTAGGTCTCTCAGTGGCTTCTGAACCTAAGTTTGTGATCTGTCCTTAAAGCATTTGTCCAGAGCCAAAACACAGTTCTGATATGGCCGGGTGTCAGAGTAGGTTAAGGCAGGACCAATTTTCCCTATGCTATCTTAGCCTTGTTTGTGGCCAGACTAGCTTTTGCAGTTTTGAGCTATCTTTCCCTAACCAATCAAGGTTATTAATTATGTAGGTCCTATCAAAGGCAGAAACCACACTGGCTCACTCTGATCTCTGTGAATTAAATCTGTCTCGTTTTTGTTTTCCAGACTGGGATAAAACCATCCCTTCTTCATCTGTCTAACTGATTTAGAGAGTTTTAATGTTGCTTGGGAAAAACTGATGCTCTGGGGTGGGTGTGACCCATCTACTATCACGTGGTTAAATATGCGCAGATCTGGGAGGAGGGGTGGGGACAGCATAGACCCCCACACCTCATGTTTTCTCCATTATAGTCCTGTTTTGCTTAAAACTATTAGGAGGTCCACATTAGATCCTACTGCATTTTTTCAGATAGCATGTATCACTGTCAGAGTTACTTGGCTTTGGTTATATCATTGCATTTGAGTAAGTTTGTTTGTTTGTTTTAATTGTAACAATAGTTCAAATTGCTCAAGCTTAAAGTACACCCCCAAAACACCAACTAGGCAGACTCACACTGAGTAGTTTCTAGGTTATTGGTTTATTCATCACTGTTTACTGTCTCAGATTTCCTCTCAAATAGTTGTGGGATTGATAAAAATCTCACTTGTCTTCTTATACAAATGATCACTAAAACTGTTTGACTACATGGAACTTTAGATTATAGAAATTTCCCATCATACACTAATTAAAAAAATCATTGCTTGTGATCACTCAACCAGTTATAATTCCTCCCAATCACTCTCTTCCCTGTTTTTTTGCTGAGTCATCACTCCACCTCCAGTGTCCCTCAAAGAATCCCAAGAGCTTTGCCAGCTTCATGGATAAAATAAATATTATCTGATGTTGTATAATGTGAAGAGATTTTACTCACAGCCTTGCTATTCAAGATGTGAGATAACAATCTCTGTATTCAGATGACCTGGGAGAGAGTAATAATCACAGAATCTTGTCTGGATCCTCAAACCTGTGATCCTGAACCAGAATCCACAGTTGGAGAAGATCATTGGCTTATCTTTTTCCAAAGACATCTTGCTTAACAGAGCAACTTCATAACATAACTAGCATGTTTAATTTCTTTACTGTTACCTTTCTAGCACACCCAAAAGAAACGAACTGTTAAAAAATAATTCCAAAGAAGAAAAAAAAAATAAAACCACAGGACATAAAAACTATAAAGATGACAGATGATAGGTAGATAGATAGATAGATAGATAGATAGATAGATAGATAGAAATGCATAGAAATATATAGTGCAACATACTGCATAAAAATGAAAACTTCAGAAAAGATGGGAAGGGGATGTGATAAGATACATTAAAACATATTATTAGAGCCTGGGGATGTAGCTGGTTGAGCAATTGACGTGTTCATGATACATGGTTCCATTTCTAACACCAGAAGTAAATAGACAATATGAACAGCTTTAAAAATTTGTGATTATAAATACAAATTGTGTGATGTTAGAATAGACTGAGTAAACAGGGCCTCTGAGGATCTGAATCATGAAGCGAGGAGATGATCTTACTACATGGTGGATGAAGGGGCTTTGTGTCAGTTGCTCATCTCATTGTTATGACAAAACCAACTTACATGAGGAGGGACATATTTTGACTGACATTTGAAGGGACAATCCATCACCATGGCATTGAAAGTGTGAATTGTTTGCTCACAACTCAGCAGATCAGGAAGCAGAGAAAAGGGGGTATCTTCAGTCTTCCCTTTTCTGCTCATTCATGGACCCCAATACATGGGATAGTATCTCCCATATTCAGGGATAGTCTTCTCTCCTCGGTTACACTTCCCTGAATATGTTCTCACAGATACTCCAGAGGTGTGTCTCCTAGGTAATTCCAATAACCATGGTGACAGTGAAGATTGACCTTCACAGTCTTCACATTTCTGCTTAATGGAAATATATTTTCAAGTAATGCTTCTTTTAGAAGCAGTTCCAACTATGAAAAAACTAGCTAGCCACACTCTACATATTACTTCTTTAGGGTGAAGAAGAGCGAGTGTTCAGGACAGTACACATGGTTCTCAAAGATGCCCATTGGGGTCTATACACTCCATAACTGTTAGCTTAATGATTAACCACAAGAGTGTTCTCCGAGTACATCACAGAGACTCAAGGTTCCATTGGCAACTGTCAGAGACACTACTTACAGACTCAGGTTAGATCCTGTCCAGATGCTAACTGTAGGTAATCTGCCATATTGGAATGACTCACTCTGGTTGAGGGTAGCAGGAGACACACACACAAAAGAAGATTTAATAATAATGTAGGCTCCTTCAGCTGGACTTCTCTTATGACTCACACAAACAAAATTATCTATCTATCTTTTGTAGTTTATAGTGAGCATTAAGTTCAACTTTATGTTCAGTTGTTATTCAAGTCTACATTGCATAACTCTCCAGGAATGTTTTCAATATTTCTAAATCTCCCTGTCAAGTAATCTATAAGCAAGTTGGGATAGAAATTTGATGTCAGTTGTTTACAAGTAACTGTTGCCATCGTGGGCCCAAGTAAGAAAAACCACATACTCAATACCTGTCATGAGATTTTTAACTATTAACACATGAGTGATTTCCTAGCTTCTCCTCTCTGTGTTTTTCTGAATGCTCCATCTCTTCTCAAATGACTTCATATTGGTTTATTTAAAACTTCCACTTGAACTTTCTTTATCCCTTCTACCACTGAAAACTCTACACATTAAAACATACTTAACTAATTCTAAAAATTTAGATATATTTGAATATTTAATTAAAGTATAAAATTCAATAGTGTTTGTGAAATATTGAAGTTCCAGGCAACTTAGTGCTACATAGTGAGACCTTTTACATATACACACAAAGACTTTTAAAGCCTAAATCAAATTAATTTAATTATGAGTATCAGGTATACAAATGTTGTGGTTTTTAAAAATAAAAATGTATCTAATCGTTCATATCTAAACAGCAGACTCTAAAGAATGTTGGAGAGAGATAGGTACTGATTTTCTGTTCCCCCCTCCTCATACTCACCCCTCACCCAGAACACAAAGGTTCAAGTTTGCCTACTCATTAGCTTACTTATTTTGGGTCTGAACTGGTCTTTCGAAATACCCTCTTTGTTTGATTTGAGCGCCAAGATATGTTTGAGCAACAAGTGTGATAAATGTTTACCCTAACACCACTGTCTCCTAACAGGATGTGAGTGTAAATAACCTCGGTGGCTTAGTTCATCCAAAGTTTTATTTCTAGTTGATAGCGCTAATTATTCCATGGCCTTTGTACTCTCCATAGACCGATTTTATATCATGTGGCTTTTACATTACACATGACTGAAAAATTGGACACAAAGATTTTCCCCTTAAATCTTACCCTGTCTTCATGACCTGGGCTGTGGGACATGTTTAAAACACTTGCCCTACTTTACTATGTGTCCTGTGTTTCTGTTGGAGTTTGTACTCACGCCCAGTTGACTTGTTCCCCACATGCTGCTTGTTTTGAAGTCTCAGTTTGAGAGTTCTATTTACTTGGGCTCCACATGCCAATCTATTTGTTGCTGGCAACAGAGGCACAGAACTGTGTCCTTTCCTCCTGGGGTTCTGCACATTCCTTTTGGCTTTGGCATGAGCAGTTTCCACTCACCCGAGACACACTCAGTGCTGAAGCACAGAGACTGGTCTGTAGTTAGGACAAAACTTGAGGCCAAAAGAAAAGGATTGAGAAATCTGTACAATAAAAGTTGCTAAAAGAATGGGCACAGTACAGAAACGCAGTCCCCTGTGATGGTGGCCCTAGGCTACCTGTTTTAAGTGCTCACTAGGCTTCTAGACACAGATGTGTCATACCCCCAACCATGCTTGAGAAGTTGTGATGAATCTTCAAAGGACTCCTGAAAGGAAGGCATGTGGATCTCATTGATTCCACAATCACAGGGAATGATGCTTTATCTACATGCATTGAAAACATCTTTCCTCGGTGTTCTTATGTGTAGGCAGGGGTTGGTTGTTCCTATGACATAATATTGTGGTCAAGAAAGCCAACTTATTCAAGTTCATCATAATGTGTTGAAGGCCAACAGACTTTTGTAAATATTTTTGCAATTTAACATTTTAAACAATCTATAAATATAAATAAATTTTCCATTTTTCTGTAATTCTAATAGTTAAGCACAAATAGATTGATAGCTGTAGATTTATCAAAAAGTGTAACAAATTTTATAATATGGCTTCCAATTTGTAGGCTGTTTAGAAAATAAAGAAATAGAATGATTACATCAGGCTAACTAAATTCTCAGAGGATGCATATTATACCCATGTATATCCATGTCAATGTACACATATACACTAATTATGTTGTGTGGATCCATTATATCTTTTCTCATAATTCATTTTTTCTATAAGTATTCACTTTACTCCTTGAACATTCATCTGCAGACAAATGTTTAGTATATATCAGAGATTATGCAGGTGTTGTCAAGGGATGATCAGAGGTTCTCTTCTAAGTCCCAATGACTTCACTAACCCTGAGTAGTTGGCTAGGTTTTCAGTACTAGGAATACTTTTGTTGACTGAGTTTTAAGATCAATTATTAAGCTATTGGTTACCACCAAGTTACATATGCCACTATTGCATGCTTAGGGTTATCATGCAATGCAGGTCATCATTTTAGCTCATGTAAAATATATAATCATAAATAATTAGAGAAAATGGCCTATAAATTGAAAGAGAGCATTGGAGGGTTTGGGGGAAGGAAAGAAAAGGGATAATGGTGTAATTATATTAATCCCCAAAAAATAAAAACTTAAGACTACAAAATTAAATAAGGCAAAACATTTGACTTGGAATGTCACTTGGCAACTGATAATTTATTCAGCTGGAAGTCACATCAGCAGCCAGCAGATGCTGAGGGACTCTGAGGGATTTAGCTGTGTCATTTGCCTTTATCTCAGTTGGAAGAGAAAGCTGTCAACTGTAGCAACTGAGTTCTATGAAGTGCATCTGAAGCTTGGTAACTTTTAGAAGCCACTGTAATAATGAAATAAGGATAAACACATAACTATGCTTGGGGTAAGCAATCATCACATATCATCTTAAACATACCTAACTTGATAGTGTATGAGTAAATGATTTGGGGAACATGATATTTGGTTTTATAATTGTGGTTGTGTATTTGGCACAAGATGAAGTCATTTGCCTCAACATAAAAGCAACCACACTGAACCTCATAGAAGAGAAAGTGGGAAGTACACTTGAATGCATTGGCACAGGAGACCACTTCCTAAATGTAACTGCAGTAGCATAGACACTGAGAGAAACAATAAATGGGACCTCCTGAAACTGAGAAGCTTTTGTAAAGCAAAGGACACAGTCAACTAGACAAAATGATAGCCTACAGAATGAAAAAAGATCTTCACCAACCCCATATCTGACAGAGGTCTGATCTCCAAAATATAAAAAGAACTCAAGAAATTGATCATCAAAAGAACAAATAATCCAATAAAAAAATGGGGTGCATTCCTAAACAGAGAACTCTCAACAGAAGAATCTAAAATGACTGAAAGACACAGAAATGCTGAACATTCTTAACCATCAGAGAAATGTAAATCAAAACAACTCTGAGATTCCATCTTACACCTTTAAGAATGGCTAAGATAAAAAACACTGATGACAATTTATGCTGGAGAGGTTGTGGGGTAAAGGGAACACTCCTCCATTGCTGGTGGGAGTGCAAACTGGTATAGCCAGTTTGGATTTCAGTATGGTGATTTCTCAGAAAATTAGGAAACAACCTACCTCAAGACCTAGCAATACCACTTTTGGGTATATACCCAAAGGATGCTCAATCATACCACAAAGACATGTCCTCAACTATGTTCATAACAGCATTGTTTGTCATAGCCAGAAACTGGAAACAACCTAAATGCCCCTCAACAAATGGATAAGGAAAATGTGGTACAATTTACACAATGGAGTACTACACAGTAGAAAAAAATAATGACATCTTGGAATATGTGAGCAAATGGATGGATCTAG
>NW_004949225.1:49167-49990 GCF_000317375.1 Microtus ochrogaster | reverse complement strand
AAAAAACAAAACAAAACAAAACAAACAAACAAACAAAAACAAAGCTGTAGGAAAAACAAGCCCTTTTCTCCCCCAGGTTGCTTTTGATCATGGCACTTTAGCAGTAGAAACCATCGAGGACAGAAACTGGTACTCAGGGGTGGACTATTTCTATAACAGTGAGCTTGGATAGTAAGAATGCTGAGTGTACAAATGACGGAGGCTTGAACTGTGAAGTTTTAGAGGGGGACAATACTAAACATTCCAACTTTCCAAAGTCTTACTCTCTTATAAAAAGATCCAAATACATTTCAAAGCTCAGTCTTCTCTCTAAAATAGCATCTCTCTGAATCTCCAAAGTCTCACACCTGGAGTCCTATAAATCAAAAATAGCTTACCACCTTTCTTATTCCAAGAGAAAAGATCAGGGCACAGTCACAACCGGATCAAAACAAAACCAAAGACCAACAGTACAATGCTCAGTGCTGGACTCCTGGGACTCACAAACTTCTAGGTTCCGAAGGCCTTGGCAGTAGCCCTTCTCCAGCTCTGTCATCCGCAGCATGTGCCACTTGTCCCCTAGGCTCAGGGCAGTGCTACTCCAGCTTCTGCTGTCCTTGATGGTCATCCGATGGTACTGGTATCTCCAAAATGCAGCGGTCTTAACTGCAACTTGTCTGTATCTTCAGCAGTAGCTTCTCTGGGGACTCTCCTCTGGGATTCTAACCCTGACTTCTGGTGCAAACCTCAGCCTTTCTCCATGACATCTTCATTCCTGGGGCTTTCATTGCTATGACAGCTGCACCTTCACCAATGGCCTCTCTATGATGGCTAGACCTTCACC
>NW_004949225.1:46008-48712 GCF_000317375.1 Microtus ochrogaster | reverse complement strand
TACCCTAAGACATAGGCAAATACAATTTTGCTGTGAAATGTAATTAATGATGGAGAAAATAATTTAAAATGTGCAGTTTTTCTCTATGTAATGAGAACCTAGAAACGTGGGTGAGAAGTGAACAAAAAGGCGGGGGGGGGTTTGGAGGGATATGGGAGGGTAATGGGGGGAAGGGAGTTAAATGTGATCAGATTACACTGTATACAGGAATGAAATTCTCACACAATAAAAATCTTAAAAGTGAGCAAAAGAATAATAATTCTCCTATCAAACAATTTTAATTAAAGGGATTCTGGGAATTACTGTGAGTTCCTTCCAAGGGCTGAGGCAGGAAAGGAGGGTGTAGCTCAGCTTGGCAGAAGATCCTGTTCTCTCCAAGGAGAACAATTAAAACATCAATCCACACAACAGATAGACTGGGCTGAAAGGACAGAAACACATGGCGGTGGCAGCGCTGCTGACTTGAGCAAACGCACGGCAACGGTGGTCTGGTCAGAGAGATGGGACTCAGTGCCAACCTCAGAATCAATATAAACACACGGCAACGGTGGTCTCGTCAGAGAGTGAGACTCAGTGCCAACCTCAGAATCAATATAAAGATAAACTCTACTGCCCTTCACTTCAGTGCAGCAGGAAATCTTTTTCCTGTTAACGCTACCATTGCCATTAAACACAAGAACTGAACAGAAAATTTGAAAAATCCACTAGGGACTGTGTAATGGGATTAAGACATGCAATAAATTTTTCTTCGAGTTTGGGACCAAATCTCTTGGTATCTATCTAAACTATCTTTTAGAAAAATTCACATATATATGTGCACAAAATACATATTTGAAAATGTATTTATTTTCACACATATATGTATGTATTTGAAAAGTTTAAAGTGCATTTATTTTGATCGGGATATATTTTTCCAGCAGTAGAACAGGTTTAATCCAAGGGAGAAGGGAAGAAAGAAAGATAAATATACTGAAGTGGTTTGAACAGGAATGCCCCATAGGTCAAATATTTGAATGCTTGGTCATTAGGGAGTGAAGCTTCCTGAGACAGATTAAAAGTGGCCTTGTTGGAAGAAGTGTGTCACTGGTGGGCTTTAGGGTTTCAAGTGCTCAAGCCAGGCCCAGTGTCTCTCTTCACCTGTCCCCTGTGGATGCAGGCATAGAAGTCTCAGCTACCATGTCTGCATGCATGTCGCCATACTTCCTGTCATGATGATAATGGATTAAACCTAAGAAGTTGTAAGACAGACCCAATTAGATGTTTTCCTTTATAAGAACTGCTGTGGTAAAAAACGTAGCCTAGGGTTTCTAGCCCCAACTGGCAAAGGGACTCCAGTAACACCTCTGCACCCACTGGGAGGCGCTGGGAAGCTGGGCACTATTACAGTCTCCTTGTGATGAGGAAGCATGGTCCTGCTCAGTGCTATGATGGACTCAGACAAAGAGACCCACATGCAGGTCTAAGGTGGTCTGTCCAGGCTCTGAGGAGAAAACACGGGCCCATCTGGTGCCACAAGGGCACTATTCTAGTGAACAAATGTATGGTGTCCTATGGGGGACAGGGAATCAGAATAGTCCATGTCCTATGAACAAAGACGTATCTAAAGAGGCCAGGGAGGTGAGGAGCCAGCTGAGGTGCTGTCTGGGTCTGGGCTGCTGCTGGGGACCATGTCTGGGTTTATGGCTCTGATGTATCTGTGGTTTCTGATGAAGTTCGTGGCTCCTGATCCTTCCGAGTTCAAGAGAATAGGGCTGTAGACTTGACCCGGTCTCTCACTGGCTGCAACACTAGGAAGAGCCGGTCCTGCCCCTCACTGGCTGAAGCACTCGGGAGAGAGGGTCCTACACCTCACCTGGAAACTCGAAAAAGCTGACTCTGATCTCAGCGGTATGGGCGAGCTGACACTGAGGGCAAGTGAACGGACGGGCAGGTTGTGCCTCTTTCATATGCCACGTGGTTGCATGGGTAAAGAAAAGATGCTCTCTGACCCTCCTCACATGCAGGAGGTGGGGGACCGGACCCAATCCCCCACCAGCTGCCAGAGGTGAACCAGCCTGGGCAATGCCGGAGAGCTCACCCTGATGGTGAGATTGGGGAAGAGCTGGTGTCGTCACCAACCCTGAAACTACTCAGGCCCAGAACTGGGGTTATTACTTGACCCACCTCCAACATGCAGCCCATCTATGATCTACTGGAGCATGTGAAGGTGCCAGTCCTGCAGACCCAAAGGCATAGGCTCTCCATGTCCCAGTGAGGGCCCAGCATCGATAGTATAACAGAAACCAGAGCCCTCGAACCAGATCAATGATTCTTTGCAATGAACACTGCAAGTAAAGACACAAAGACCAAAGGGTTTACTGCGTGACTCACTGTGTTGTGACACAGCTTCCATGATGAGGTTATTTCTCTTTTTTTCTTGATTCTCTTAAATTTCATTTGCAAGCACAGAGGATGGATATGAAGGGACAGAGAATTAAATGAGATAGAGATGCATGATGTGAAATACACAAAGAATAAATAAAAAGAAAGCTAATAAAGGAAATTTGAAACTCACACACACACACACACACACGAAGAGTTGCTGTGGTAATGGTGTCTCTTCATAGCATAGAGCACTGATTAAGACATAAATGATTTCAATGAAATAGGGAGTTTCTTTAAAACTCTCAGATCTTCCCCAGGTCTGAAATCCACAGTCTAATGA
>NW_004949225.1:42728-44924 GCF_000317375.1 Microtus ochrogaster | reverse complement strand
CACCACATCTGCCTGCACGCTTCCACGTTCTCTATTCTATATGCATTTTGAAAGACAACCTTGAGTCCTCTTGAGCTGCTATGATAAAATGCTGTGATTAGATAGCTTATAGACAACAGACAACCATTGCTTTCCACTCTAGAGAATGAGAAGGCCAAGGTCAGGGGCAGATGAGGTTTCAGGTGAGAGCCCATGCATGCTTCCTGCCTCACAGACAGTTCTTCTTGTTATGCCCTCTCCTGTCAGAAGGGCAAGGGAAGTTCATGGAGGCCCCTTTATGAGGACCTTTGGTTCAGAGGCCTCTACCTGAGAACCTCCAAAGGCTCCATCTCCATACACCTCCATACTGTGATTAAATCTCAACATAGGGATCGAGAGACGGAATGTCATGGGTGTGTAGACTGTCACACAGGGAGTCATTAAATTCAGGAATAGCAATAATAAAATGCTCTGCCTGGAAGAGTGATTCTCAACCTGTGGGTCACAACCCCTTTGGGGGTCAAATGATCCATTTGCAGGGGTAGCATATCAGTTAGCCTTCATATCAGGTATTTATATTAAGATTCATAACAGTAGCAAAATCACAGTTATGAAGTAGCAACAAAATAATTTTATGGTTGGGGTCAGCACAACATGAGAAACAGTATTAAAGGGTCCCAACGTTGGGAAGGCTGGGAGCCAGTGCTCTGGATAACAAAGTGTCTAGGAGTCAAGTCTTCAGCCTTCCTCACCTTTTCTGACACTGCCTTCTGAAACTGCTCAGTCAAAGTCTCTGCCTACTGAAGCATGTGGTGGCATGTTAATGCAGTGACAGGTCACATGTTTGCACAGCACTTTATACTTCTGAATAACAACTTTGTCTATGCCATGGAATGGACACACTATTTCAAACTGTATCAGTCAACCTATAGTAACAATGTAAAATTAATTAAAATAACATGAGTTATTTATATTAGTTTATGTGGTAAAATGTACTTGGTGATAGTCAGTTTAGTATATGTGAATGTTAAGTTGTAACTGAAAAATGAATGTCAGTCTGATCTCATTAAAACCTATAAGAATTAGTAGATAAGGTCAGCCTACAAGCTGCTTCTATTTCACCTCCCTAGACACTGTTTCCAAAAGAATAAGAAGGAAACACTGAAGGAAAGTGAGATAGAACTTATCATAAATAGACAGGAAGGATATAAATCTCTTTTAATTTGTTTTTTTAAAGTTGCCAATAAAGGTTGTTGATGTAACCTTTATATCTGGGTTTCTCTTTTTCCTTTATCAGTAAGCAACCCCACATCTTAACTGGGCACATTCCCATCAGTCTGACAAAAGTCTGTCTGTCCCACAGCCTTCCTTATAACTGGTAGTCTGGTGGTGTGTGAAGGGAGCTAGCTGAACATCTCTGGGTGAGGTTTCTGTGTGGTCTCCTGGGTAAGCTAGTTGTCTGACTCTTTACCTTCTCCACTAAGTAGAATATAAGTGTAGACATGAGCCAACGTCAGCCATGAGGGCAAGAACACCATCTTTAGACATGGCAAGGCAGCAAGAAAGAAGAAACATGAATACTCAAACAAAGCAAAGGCCAATTCACCTCGGAACACTCATTCCTCCTTTGACGTATTGGGAAGAAGAAAATTAATTTCCATTCTGTTGAAATCAGTGTCACTAGCCGTTTTTACTGCAGCTTCTTTTACGATCTAATTCTCACAGTATAGAATTAAATTTTTCTCACTTCGTGTCTTAGTCCATTTACTGTCATAGTGAGAAACACTTAAGGCTGGGTAACTTATAAAGAAATTCTCTTTACCATTATAGAGGCTGGGAATCCTAGAATACGAATCAGTTTCTGTCAAGAACCTTCCTTCTATGCCCTTGTAGAGTGCAGCGTATCACTGGCAAGACAGAGCAGCCCAAGTCCCTCTTTTTCATAAAACCATTAATTCCATCCTAGAGGCCCCACCCATAGAGGCCCCACCCTCATGACCTCATCTAATTCTAGTTAACGACCCCACCCCCAAAAGCATAGTGTAGATTTGATAAGTTTTCTTGTATGACCCAGGAGGACACTTCTAAATCGTAGAGTCAATTGTATGAACTTCCCTCTCTCTCCCTCCTCACTTCTTTCTTTCTTTCTTTCTTTCTTTCTTTCTTTCTTTCTTTCTTTCTTTCTTTCTTTCTTTCTTTCTTTCTTTCTTTCTTTCT
>NW_004949225.1:33293-41368 GCF_000317375.1 Microtus ochrogaster | reverse complement strand
TTTCCAAAGTGGTTGCACAAGTTTGCATTCCCACCAGCAATGGATGAGTGTACCCCTTTCTCCACAACCTCTCCAGCAAAGGCTATCATTGGTGTTTTTTATTTTAGCCATTCTGGCAGGTGTAAGATGATATCTTAAAGTTGTCTTGATTTGCATTTCCCTGATTGCTAAAGAAGTTGCATCATGCTCAACTTACTAAGCATTCTTACTTTTAAGAAAATCGGTTATGTCCAAAATTCTTCTCATGTCATGATTTGAAGGTCTTTTATAATCATAAATCACTCCCATATATATCCAGACTCGACATGCAAATGAGCCAATGGAATTTGTTCATCAGATGTGGTCCAACCGGAATGGTGTTTAAGTCTATATTAATTTTTCTATGACTGTGATAACAAACAGTTGCAAGCTTGTTGGCTTAAAATAACACCAATTTCTATCTCTAGACATCCATAGTGGTTCTGAAGCAGCTGACATCAAGACGTTGACAGGGTGGTTCTTTCTGTAGAGTAGACCAGAGTTTGTGTCCTTATTTGTACTCGCTTCTGGAAGCCACCCTTGTGGCTTGTGAGCCTTCAATATGCTCCATGGCCTTTCTTCTCCCCAGCTCCTGTTCTTACAGTATATTTTTCATTCTTTTGTAACTAAATCTCCCTAATCCTCCTCTTAAGGAAAGTTTTTGTAAAAGTTACATTTAAATGCTCCCTAGTGGAAACATGGTAGAATGTTTTCTCTCAAGATTTCCTTTATTTTCTGTCCTTGGTCCTTCTGTGTATGGTATATGTACTGTTCATGTGAAAGTGTTTGTGTTTCGTATGTTTGCGTATTCATGTGAAGGCCAGAGGTTGGTGTCACTGTCTGCCTTGGTGTCTCTCCATTTTATTCTTTGAAGCTGGAGTTCATTGATTCTCTTAGTTTGTCTGCTCATGAGCTCCAGGGGTCTGGGTTTTTGGTCATGCACAGCCCTGACTTCTTAACAAGGTAGTTGTGGATCTAAACTCAAGCTCTCATGCTGTGTGGTGAATACTTTACTGATTGAACCATCTTTCCATTCTAAGAGCCTTAATCTACCATCTACAAAATGTCTATTGGTATATAAAGTAGAAGTCAGGGATTATATGGATGGTCCCAGGTATGTTTTGTGGGGATGCATTATTCAGTTGACTTGAACTTGAGTGTTCATGTGGTCATTCCAGTTCAGACTAAAATTCAATTCATCATCAGAGAAAGTTTAAACCTTTTCATGCATATTTTATCTTTTTTACTCTGTATTTGTGTTCTTGGATTTTTGGTATTCACATGCGAAAACCGATACTCAATATTCTTACTAAAATTCAGCTTGTTAGATCCCTTGAGCGGTCTATGGCGAGCACTCTGGGCCATTCTTCATCACATCTAGTAACATGTCTGTTTAATTTTTAAAGTACGGCATCAGAGGGTTTCCAGTCGGCATTGTTTATCGTAGCTTCTACGCTTCCTTTGTGATTAAGTCTGAGTGTACATTGGGCGGATTGTCACAGCTGAATAGTGCCAAGACCAAAACTGAAAGGACCAACAAAACCTTCAAAAAACTACTGAAGGGCGTTGCTGAAAGTCCGATTTACAGTCTCTAAAAAGGAACTGTCTTAGTTGATGGTGGTGCCATGGATGATCACTTGTATGTGAACCACAGAAATGGATGTCAGGGAGTCCTGACCTTGTAGTCCATGCAGAAAAGCTAGTCCTAGGCTGAAAACATAAGCGATGGATTTCCATTCTTTCCGTGGAAGAGAATCAGCAAAATATAAGTGCACAAGCACCTTAACTATGCTCAGATGGGAGTTCCTAACCAGTCAGGAAGAACACTCATGACAAAGTCAAGGTTTGCTACTGATAAAGACATGTGGAGAGTGTCCATGTGCTCAGAACTGTTCCAGACCTTTCTACAGCATGGTATGCTATGTAAACTTAACAGCAACCTACGGTGTGTTATTTACAGACAAGTCAAAAGGAGATTAAGGTCAAGGTAAAGATTTGAATGTGGCACCCTGCTCCAGAAACACTTATGGCCCCCACAGTATCTTGACGTCTCCGCACAACTGTCTTGAATTCTCACAGTGCCGATGCCTTGCGCACCATCAAGAACAAACAGCTGCTGAACTGAGAGCTGAACAGGAATCTATGAGTAGAGGCTAAACGGAGAAACTGCGCTAGGAGACGATCAGCTTTCCTTCATCAAAAAGGTGCATCGGAATCCTTATCATCGGACGAGATCGAGCGCCTTCAGGGTGGTGTGGCTGCAGACAAATTACAGGATTCATTTTTTATTAATTAATTATTTTATTTATTTATTAAAGATTTCTGTCTCTTCCCCGCCACCGCCTCCCATATCCCTCCTCCTCCCCCAATCAACTCCCCCTCTCTCATCAGCCCAAAGAGCAGACAGGGTTCCCTGCCCCGTGGGAAGTCCAAGGACCACCTACCTCCATCCAGGTCTAGTAAGGTGAGCATCCAAACCGCCTAGGCTCCCACAAGCCAGTACATGCAGTAGGATCAAAAACTCAGTGCCATTGTTCTTGACTTCTCAGCAGTCCTCATTGTCTACTACGGTTCAGCGAGTCCGGTTTTATCCCATGCTTTTTCAGACTCAGTCCAGCTGGCCTTGGTGAGTTCCCGATAGAACATCCCCATTGTCTCAGTGTGTGGGTGCACCCCTCATGGCCCTGAGTTCCTTGCTTGTGCTCTCTCTCCTTCTTCTCCTGATTTGGACCTTGGGATTTCAGTCTGGTGCTCCAATGTGGGACTCTGTCTCCTTTCATCGCCTGATGAAGGTTAATATTCAGGAGGATGTCTATATGTTTTTCTTTGGGTTCACCTTCTTATTTAGCTTCTCTAGGATCACGAATTATAGGCTCAATGTCCTTTATTTATGGCTAGAAACCAAATATGAGTGAGTAATCCCATGTTCCTCTTTTTGGGTCTGGCTTACCTCACTCAAGATAGTGTTTTCTATTTCCATCCATTTGAATGCAAAATTCACAAAGTCCTTGTTTTTTACTGCTGAGTAGTACTCTAATATGTATATATTCCCTACTTTCTTCATCCATTCTTCCATTGAAGGGCATCTAGGCTGTTTCCAGGTTCTGGCTATTACAAACAATGCTGCTATGAACATAGTTGAGCATATACTTTTGTTGTATGATAGGGCATCTCTTGGGTATATTCCCAAGAGTGGTATTGCTGGGTCCAGGGGTAATTCTTTTTAAAGATGGAACTTTAAGTCGAGCAGTGTGGAATGACTGGCCAGGCCTGAGCCTCTATCCTCAGGCAGCCATTTTGAATGACACAGAACTTTAGCCAAGGCTGTGGGTCCTTTCCTGGTCAGGGTTTTCTCAGGAAAGAGAACGTTCCCATGAGCACTAATGGTATAAGAACCATTTCTGCTGCTGAACATCATGGTATTAGAACTGTTTCTGCTGCTGAACATCTTTGGCGTGCCAGTCACCTTAAATATTTTACAGATAGCAACCATCACCTTCACAGCCCTCTGAGGCAGGTGCCACTGTCATCTCATCTTACAGAGGAAGGAACCAGCAGCTCGCTTTAGACCATGCAAAGAAGTGTCAGATCCAGGTTTAGGAAGGGCAAAGGGTAGAATCTGTGGTTGTTCGCTGCCCTGTGTTGCTCAGAAGTTCCTACAAAGGAAAGCACTGACCGATCGTTCGGGATACATAGAAGGAAATACACATCAGTATTTGCTATTGTTATTAATACAGTGAGTCATGCATGTTCGCTAAGAGCTTAATATTTAGTTAAGGTGTTTGGGAAGATTAATGCATGAGAGGTACCAAATGAATGAATTAATCTGTCGGTCAATCAAACCAGCTCATAATAGAGGCATGTCAGCAGTCCAGAGAAGGGGAGGATGGACAAGGGACTGTCAGGCCTGGTGATAGCTGGCTCAGTGCTGTGTCTGCTTAAAATTTTACATGAGAAGCCTGCATGCCACAAATAAGCAGCTTTCGATTCTATGTGGCTGATATAATAACATTCTGAATGTTTGATTGCATGGATTAAACACATTAAAAAAAATCCTCACAGAGGCATCAAAATTCAGTCAGTTTGAATGCATTATAATAATAAACTCCAAGTTACCAATAAGAAAAAAGAATCCTTCTCATCATAATCTGGTCCAAAGAGAGAGCAACATGCTTTGACTAATAACAACCCTTCATTGATAACTATTTTAAAAAAGAATCCTGTGATGCTCCCACAGCTAACATAGGGCCCAGAATGGCTAAGTACCATAAGCGTTATGTGCAACTCTTTTTTGTTGTTAAAAATGCATCAGAAATGCAAACGATACACTAGAATAAATGGAGCAAGTGTTCTGATCCAGTCATCAAAGATCGCCTCTCCTCTTCCAGCCTGCTGCTTTTGTGTCTCAGCGGTTCTTTAAACACTCGTTATTTTATGTTTCTAGTAAAAGGGAGAGTAGTTGTCAAAATTTCAACCTGAATGAGACACATGAGATGGAAAACAAGCTTTGTGATCAATATCTTTTATTCATCTATGATTTTTTCTTCATTATAGTATAAAATGAGGTGTACAATTATGTGATTTTTTTTCTGGCTTTTCTGATACTAGGTAATGAAAAGCCTGCTGTTCTGTCTGTGTCTTATTTTAGTGCTGTGCTTGTATGGCCACTGAGTGAGTCTCCATTTAAGGTGATCTGGACAAACAAAGGCCTTTTCCCAGGGTTCTTCTGGACTGGGGCGCTGTAAGAACGTGTTTCTGTTTAGAGTCACGATTCTAATCCTAGCAAGTGTTATCCTACTGGGTTTCCCTGGAAATGGTTTTCCAGGGCCAAGTGAAAGCTCATTCTCTTCTAAGTTGGGAAGAAAATGCAGAGAGGAAAGAAATATCTGCCATTTCTTGAAGGGCTTCATCCTAATAGTGGAGACTTTGTCACTGAACGCTCAGCACAGTATCTGAACATACTGAAAATTTTGGCCGGGAGGGTTTTGCAGATAACCGAAGGCTGTATGATACCCTTCCTCAAAATTACATTGCAGAGTCTATGTGGACTGTCAGGAAACCATTTGCTGGTTTTATGACTTCTGGCTTCCAGCCCACTTAGCATAGACCTTATCTGGTCATCCAGTCTTGTTTCCACAACAACCAAGTGACAGGATCTTTGCCAGAATTGCCTGCCATGTCTTGCAGCTGTCCTTGGTAGCCTTGTTATTTGCTCAGACAGAGCAAAGGCACGTTGTTTTCTCAGTAGAATCACTCATGTTGCCTTTAGATTTTACTTATATACAACCACAGTAATACATGGATAGACTCCTTACCACCTTTGCTTCAATGTCTCAGGACTGTTACTCAAGTCAGGTGGTTTTCATTCATATCCCTCCCTTATTAACTTGGACCAGCTCACTCACCGTGTCACCGAGGGTTTGCTGTGTGTATCTAGTTCTATGCTGTATACATAAGTGGACAACTCATGACTATTCTTAAAGGGACAGTAGTCTGATGGGGATGAGGGATACATAAGTAAACATTAGAATACCACATGCCACATACGTATGCTAATGAGGTCTCACGGAAGAATGCAATGGGAAAAGGGCCAGTAGAGAGCTCTGTGCCTCCCTGCCTGCTGTGATGATGGTCATCAACTCTAACCCTCTGGAGTCATGAACCCCAATAAACATTTTCTTTGATAAGTTGCCTTATCTATGGTGTCTTTATAGTAATAGAAAAGTAGCTAAGACACTATATTTATAGCAATTTACATTGTAATTACTTTTTAAGTGGATATAAAATTCTGAGTCCATTGTTCCTTTGTAGCACCTATAACATACTACATCATTATCACCTTGCTTCTTATGACTCTGTTCCAACATTTTATAACAATATCACTTTATTTTCTTCAGAATTCTTTTATTCTATCTTCAATGTTAAGAATTTTCTCTTTGATGTCTTTATATTTTATAATAATTTGTCTATGTGAAATATTTGCTTACTATTATCTTCTGAGACATGTTTTCCTGTGTCCCAGGGTGTCTCACACCTGCTATGTAGGTAAAGATGATTTTGAACACCCAATCCTTCCCTCTGCCTCTACTTCCTGAAGACAGAGCCGCCTGCCTATGCTAGTTGACTATGGTAACAATGATTCCATTCAGTGCGACATTTTCTCCATCACCACTCTTCTCCACCCCTCCTTATCCTGTCCTCAAAGAGAACATATACCCGAAGACACACACACACACACACACACACACACACACACACACACACAAATCACTGGTGGTGAAAAAGACAAATACAGAATAAGTAGGTATGTGTGAAGAAAGATGGAAATTGATTTATCTTGCTCTAAAACCCAGTGAGCCCCAATCTGTGGGTTTCTCCTTTCATTTTTACCGTAATTCTCAACCACAACAACACATTATAATCATCTGTAATTTTAAAAGTTTCCAGGCAGTTCTTTTGTGTGCCTGGGGCTGATAACCACATGCCTTATCCAACCAAATATAATGTTTCTTAATACGCTGGACAGAGCACAGCTCTGGATATTAGAGATCGGCTTCAAATGTGGCAAGCAGAACATCACAATCAGCCAAGTTTCAGGGTTTTGGAAGAATCAAATGGGGCTGGGTTACCAAGGGAAACAGTAAACAAACACAAGCATCAAGAGACAAAATCGTTTCTATAATCACACAGCATGCTATAGATCCGTGGTAGGGAAATTTATTAGAATGTGGAAAACCACAACTGCAGTAGTCTGAGATCACATTCTCCGTACCAACCGAGTGCACTGAAAATCATGCCTTTGATGGGGGACATCTCTAGGAAATCGAATTAGCAGTTCATAAATTTACTCACAAAAGCACGATCATGGTAGGTTTGTCATATTTAATTAAAAACAAAAACTATTTTCTTAATTTTCCTTCTTATGGAACGACCCATTCATTTTATAAAATGCTTTGCTCCTGTTACATTAAGAATGTCTGATATATTATTTTTAATCTGCAGAGGGTTCAAATGCCATGCTCTTTGAGACATCGTTCTTGGCCATAATGTCAGAATAAATTAACGAGCCTTGCCTTTGAAACCGTAATGTGTGAAAACAATAAACTTTCTCAAAATATTTGACACTGCAGCTGAGAAAGAAGGAGCCTGCACAAAAGTAATTAGTTTGTTGCTAGACCCAAAATTCCATTTTCAGTTAAACTATCAAACTTCCAGCAAATATTTATTTTGGGTTTGTGGTATAAGAGGTTTCATGCTAGAAGTATATCCCAGCTATTAAGTGGCTGTAATTCTTGAGTAATTCTTCCAATAGGAAAGTATTTACTGGCAGGACTTTCAATTTTATTGGATTAGCTTAATCTTTTAGGTAAATATTATATTAGTTCAAATTCCTTATCTAGGGTAATTCTATCCAGTCAAAGAACTCTCCACCTTGTTACTCTTCTGAATGGAAACCCATCCACCATACAGAAGAGGCTCTAGGACTGGGCTCTCTTGCCTAGCACTGATAGTTCCCAGCGGTGCCTGGATGAGCCTTAATTTATGTGTCCTGGTCCCTCTCAGGCAGCTCTGACAGATCTCCTGCTGAAGTGCTATAGCTGCTGATATTGAGGGCATTTCCTTTCATTACGAGGAAGGAATTCCACTCCTGCCTCCTTGCTGACTCAATTTGTCTCTACCGCAGCTCTCATCAGATGCTTGGAGTTCTAAACTCATTTCCTATGCTGTGGCCCCTGTGCATGCCCCCTGTGGGGTTAGTTACCTCACCTCTCAATGCCTGGAGCACACTTGCCACTGCTAGCCCCACCTGCATCACTAAGAAACATTTAAAGGTCAGCTTGGGAGCTGGTGAGGTGACTCAGTGGTCTGTAGAGTACCCGATTTAGGTTCCCAGCCCCCACGTTGGGCAACTCATAATGTCCTGTAAATCCAGCACCAAAGGATCTGATTCTCTATTATGACTCCTACATGTACCTGCACACACACACACACACACACACACACACACACACACACACACACACACAAAATCAATCAATCAATATGTCATTTTCCAA
>NW_004949225.1:21669-33193 GCF_000317375.1 Microtus ochrogaster | reverse complement strand
CAATCAATCAATCAATCAATCAGTCAATCAAGTTAACTACCACTTAGCAACTGATCATTGAGCATCACTGCCTGGTCTTTGTTTTCATCAATTGATTGATTCTCCTCTCCATCAACCATCACAGACTTCAAGCCATATTCGAGGACCTAAGTATTTCAGCATTTGCATCACTACATCCTAAACTGCAATTTGTGTTGACAGCATTTCTGATCCTTTCAATGTTGTTTTACAAATGTAATGTTTTGATGTCACATGTAACTATTCAGCTTGCTTCTCCCTGAACCCTAAAACCTTGTCTTTTCCTGATATATCTTTTTTTCACTAATATTCCTCCTGCATGGAATCACACTGTTACTTGGGCCTCTATAAACTGAGTTACACAGGAAAATCACTTTTCTAAGAGATTTTAAGGTTTTAAAAGAGAACAGAGACATCCTGATACAGACAATTGGTTGAGGACATGGACAGAAGCCCATAATTCCTGGTCCCTTCTGGTTTACGCCCAGATCCCACCTGGGGACAGGTGTCTGTAGAGTATGCTTCTGAGTATAGAACACAGGAGTAACATCTTCAGCAAGGGGACAAGTCAATTCTATGTTTTCGTCTTTGTATCCCAGTCAAATGGCAGGCATCTTGCCATTAGGATCAGTTAGGTTCTATATGCTACCCCAACCATTGCAGTCAACTTAATTAGAAGCTCTGCAAACAAGAGATAAATGGTGCTTGTTATGGATACGTGGGGAGAGAAGGTACGAACCTGTTCTACTCCAGTTAACTACCCATTGCCCTTCAGACTGTCTAAATGAATAGCTCAGAATGGGAAACTAATTTCATATCTTCATATTTCTTTTTTTTAAATATTTATTTATTTAGTATACAATATTCTGTCTGTGTGTATGCCTTCAGGCCAGAAGAAGGCAACTGACCTCATTATAGATGGTTGTGAGCCACCATGTGGTTGCTGGGAATTGAACTCAGGACCTTTGGAATAGCAGGCAATGCTCTTAACCACTGAGCCATCTCTTCAGCCCCCATATCTTCATATTTCTTTTCAGAGTTTTATACCATGTAGTTTAATCTCTCTCAGAAAGAAAATATATCAAAATTAAATCTCCCTTTTCATTCTGCATTATTCCCACAGAATTCTTTGTTTTATTATGTTCTGTTCTGCCTGAGTTTTAGTTAGAAGGAAAAGCTATTACAATATCACTTCTGAACAATAAATAGAAATCCTTCCTCTTTTGCCCTCCTCTGTTTGCATATTCCCAGCTTTAAAATGCAGTATAAAGCCCTTTAGTCTGGCTGGGAGAAATGCCACATAGAGACAACACTAGTGTGGCTTCGCATGAAAATTTTCTGACCCTAACCATGGTTGGATGAGTCATTTGCCGAGGTAATTATCTCAAATTAACTACAGAGCTGATTAATTGCTGACTACTTTAGATGCTCTGATAGGGGAGAGGAATGACTGAGGGTGGCTTTTTTGGAAAGGGGATGTGGGCTTTCTCTGAGTTCTGTGAAGGAACGTTTGGTAGCGGTAGGGCGTGGAGTTCTGATGAAGCACTGGGCAGAACCACAGATTCTAGGCATGCTTTTGCATACTGTGCTCTTTGCCATTTGGAGAAGTGCGCTCCCCAGCCTAGACTCCCTCCTTTGCAGAGGCAGTGCCTACTCCCCAGGCCTCAGGGATCCTGGGCTGCATTGTGATGCAGAGTGATCCGCAGAATCGTGATTGGTGTGAGCTGGCGCAGTCTTCCTGCAGAGGAACAGAGATGCAAGCTCCATTATCCCAACACTTCCAGTCATGCCTCAACACCAAGCCTTTACAATTCTTTCCCTTCACAACCCTGCTTGTTCACATAGTCAGTCCGCGGTGGTCGCTCACCTGGTATCTCTGCATTTTTTTTTTTTTTATCCTCCATCATTTTCAGGAAAAGCTAGAGTAATCTTTAGGACATGTAGATGTTTGTGTCTTCCAACATTCTCTCTTGTACATCAGACTTGATGTCTCTAATGCTGCATCTACACCTGAGTACATGACTACTGCAAACCTCGGAGGATTTATTTAGCATCACAAAATAACCCTTGCTTCCTTCCTCAAGAATCCTCTCTTTCTTTCTCTCTTTCCTTTTTAGTGTCGCTCTCTTTGCCTGTCATAAAAACATCTTGAATCACTGCGTCCCCGCGCTATTCCCATATTATCATGAATATGCTAAGAATCAGCTTAAATTTTTTTTCAGATAAATTGTTAACAAAGTACAGTAATTATTACCTGGTTTTATTCATGTAGGCAAAGTCATGGTGTTATCCCTGTTGCCCACAGGCTGTTTTGATGCTTCTAGCTATCACTTAGGTCTTGGTTCATTCATATTAAAAACATTCAAAGTTGATAAAATTTAAAAAACTACTTTCATTGTACAAATTTATTTTTAAATATAATTTATAGTAGAGTTCCCTAAAACAGTTTAAGTTTAAACTTGTTCTAAGTTATTATTTGAGTCTCTGAAGTTAATTTATACAATAATCATTGGAAACAAAGCATTTAGTCCACAGGGAGCCTATGATGTTGAGTCCTCCATAATCCACTAAAGTGCTCAAAGAAACCAGAGTCCAAATAAGTCTGGGGACTGGGTGACTTGTTAGAGAGTGCCCTGAGATGGGACCAGTGGGCAATCTACTAAGAAAACACAATATTATGCTAATTTTCAGATAGTCCATATTTAGAGAATGGATTTAATTCATAAATATCCCTTTTAAATTAAGTTTGAGCTATAAATACAAGCACAAATGGGAGAGAACTTCTAAATTCCCAAGACTAAATAGATACTCTTTAAATACCTATTTACATATCTATTGGTGAATGAAAAAGGAACAGAATGAGAGATGAAAGCAAAGCATCATGGAAGACCATCCCGGGGTGACGCCAGGCCAGCTAAGCTCAGCCAGAGCATGCTAAGACTGGCAGAAACAGAACAGATAGCAAGTTTCTAGAACTATGGAGGCAGGAGTCACTTTTGCTAATAGTTCAGATTACCAACCAATGGAAACTCAGAGGAAACTTTTCTTTTTAAACATTAAGTTAAATGAGTTGTTTCAGAAGACAAGGGATTCGAAGAAATCGACATTGTCCTTACAGGTCTGGAGATGTTTCCCAAAGTCAACATTTCTTGTAAGGTGTCATAACAAGAAACTTCACTTCAAAATTCCTGCTCTTCAAAACCCATCTCATCTGTGCATTATTTACATGAAATATAACATTTTGTTATTCCTGTAGTCCCCTGGGCTTCTCTTTATATACAGCCTGCTTATCTCACATCACACATATTGCTTGTTTTAAAAAAAATCATTGTTTTCTAATTCCCTTCACACGCCTGCCTCCTTTTTCTAGACTATACTAGGAAAATCCTTTGAAAACGAGGTAGTTCACCACCTTACATTATTCATGGTGCCAAGCCCTCAAAAAGACGGATGAAACCTTTGAAAGCACAACAGTGTAACAGCTCCGCAACTGCTGCACAGCTGGCGCGACTGGATTCACTTAGAGATGAAGGACTGAGAGAAATGGGCTCTCCCCAGACATGCTCAGAGTTGAGATACTTAGATTAGTGTATGTACTCACAAGCGGTGGCATGTATGTTCTCTCATTATACCAAGCCTATTCAGCAATCAAAAGTTTCCTCTTTTCCTATATACCAGAGTAAGCTATGGATAACATTAAGTCCTGCTGTGGTTCTTTATGATTACACACATCTCAGTAACTTTAAACAACAGTCTTATTTTCCCCATAGATCTTATAGCTCTAGAAGAAAGGACAGGCTCTGAGGGGGAGTTTGCCTGGGGCACCTCATCCAGCACAGCTGTGTAGAACGGCCTCCCCACTTTGGTATGTGCTCCCTTGCTCTAGCCCCGTCCCACAAGGCATCTCATGCTGTAGGCCACTCCATGTACCTTGGGCTTTGCACAGCTTGCTGGTCTCGGGATAGTCAGATGTACCGTGGAGCTACCAGTTACCAAGGATGGTCTAATAAAGAGAAGGGAATGCTTTCAGGTCTTCGTCTGAGGTTTAAACATCATGTATGTACGCTGCAAGGTTAAAACAGTCACAATGGGTCTCATATTCAAGAGAAGAGGACATGAGCCCTCCTCCACTCAAAGGAAGGATAATAATTACATCCTTTAAAATCTGCTACATTAAGGGATGTATAATATCTCTATTGAATATAGTGAATATTGAGTATAATATCACTATATAATAATATCACTATTGAATGAGGCTTTACTCTACAAATTATCAGCCTGGTTTGCCTTAGACATGTGGCCCTTTAAGCTACAGTCAAGAGGAACATTGATGGCTAAAATAAACAAATCCTACATGCAAATGTGAGCATTTTCTAAAACTGCCTTAGCTCAAGCAAACCCGAATGGCATCTCTTTTGTACCACCTTAGCCTGCACTCAATGCACCAACCTTTCCTATCACAGATAATAAACCCGGAGTCTAATTCTCAGGGAATGTACACCAAGGGTGTAGAATTCCCTAAACTGTTTTAAAACTTTGTGTCCATGCAGTATTCACTCCCCATCAATTCTTCCGAAAGGGGTTGAGAATGATTCTACCGGAGATTCCAAGCTCATTTCCACTCTGGCTTCCTGTCTTCAAATGCATTTGTGGTCAGTTGAAGAAGATACGATATATTAATAATTCTCTGATGGGTCAACTATTTCCAGGTGTAGCCAAGCATTGTACATGCTGGCTGTGAATCCAAAGCAGTTTATAAATGACCAGTTGTTTCCACCTCACCTGAACATTGTTGAAACTTTAAACCATTCAACAACCACTCACATGGGTCCCCTGTACTTCTATCCCAAACAGCTTATTGACTGTTACAGAGACTAAGATTTCTCTCTGTTCTTAAGAAAGTTCTTCTGTTGAATTTAGATAGTAATTAAAAATACTGGTTTAGCTCCCATTTTATCCTTTTTTAGTAATAGCCAATTGTAATTTTTGAAAACTCCCTTTTCATTCATGCAATTCACCCTGGGCTGTTTCCCCCCTTTTTCCTGTTTTGGAGGACATGTATGTCAATCATGTCATAAAGTAGCAAGTTTATAGAAAAAAGAGTCTATTTGACCTCGGGTTCCAGAGGGATAAGAGTTCATGATGGAGGGGAAGCACGGTGAGCTGAGGACCAAGCGTTGAAATAACTGAGCCTATGGAGGCCATTTCTAATTCAAACACTACTTGTAACTCGGGTTGTACCCAACTGTCTATCACCTGGACTTAAGGAAGCTTATATGGTTCATTCCACACAGAATTTGAGAATTTTTGTGGGGTCATTCTGTGAAGAAACTAAAAGCTGTGTATTTATAATGGTTAAGATCAGTATACCTAAGGATGATAAGGTATAGAGAAAAGAGAAAGATAAAAGACTTCACAGGCATATTTGGGTGGCTTTTAAAATAAAATTGACAAACACACTTTAGCATGCAATTATTTGAGAAATAGGAGCAAACCTTATTACTGATTAAACTAGATCTTTGAATTGCTCCTTATTTTGCAAGTTCAAAATCAGAATTTCTACTTGATTTTGACTAATAAACACAACTAAAAAATATATCCCCATATAATCCAGAAACTGTCTCAATTAATAACCACTCACAAAGGAAAAAATAGTTTTTTTCCAATGGACTCTCACAAGGTATACACATGTTATGTAGTAAATTCATGTATAGAAATATAAACAAAAATCAACTTTATCACTGTGGGGTTTGTATAAGTTACCTCCTGAGAGTTATAAAAGAGGTGAACTAATCAAAGTACCATATTAAGATAATGCCTACCACTCTACTGATGGACACACATCAAGACAATGGCTACCACTCTACTAATGAATGACTAGGAATCCCTTTTGACAACTTCAAAGTCTTGGAAATTTTAAGTCACTCCAGTTGAAACAAGCAGGAGCTCATTCCATAAAAGTCTCAACAGACCCTAGAGTACATCCAGGAGAATTGGAGAAGAGAAAAGTGGGTGTGACCAGCAAGGAGGCAGTGGGCCAACAGACTACATTTTAAATTGGAAATGACTGTTGGCTGGGTTTAATCAGATTGTGTCTCACCCTTCCCTCAAAGAGTGTGTAGAGATATGAGTTATCTGTTTCTGTTAGGATAAACATGATTACATACCTGTGGTAGTTTGAATGTAATTGGCCCTCATAATCTCATAGGGAGTGGCACTATTAAGAGATGTGGCGTTGTTGGAGTGGGTGTGGCCTTGTTGAAGGAAGTGTGTCACTGTGAGAGAGGCCTTTGAGGTTTTCTATGCTTAGGATATTGCCCAGTGTCTCAGTATACTCCTAAGTATATGTAGGACTCTGTTACTCCTCCAGCGCCATGTTTGCCTGCACACCACCATGCTCCTCATCATGATGATAATGGACTAAACCTCTGAACTTTAAGTGAGTCCCAATTAAATGTTCTCCTTTATAAGAATGTCCATGGTAATGGTGTCTCTTCACAGGAATAAAAAGTCTAACATAATGCATCAAGTTTCATATTTCCAAATAGACTGCTTGCTAGGCTCTTTGCTGCACCCATACCTTGAACTGACTGTCTAAAGCAGTGGTTCTCAACCTGTGGGTCTAATATCAGATATCCTACATATCAGATATTTACATTTATGATTCACAACAGTAGCAAAATTACAGTTAGGAAGTAGCAACGAAATCTTTTTATGGCTGAAGATTACGGCAACATGAGGAACTGTATTAAAAGGTCACAGCATTAGGAAGGTTGAGACCCACTGCTCTAAGGGAAGAGGGACATGCAGGTTTGGCTCTCCTCCTCTTCGATTTGCCTACTTTAGATCTGTCTCCACCATGTATGGAAAAGATTCTTTGTAGGTTCAAGGCTGATGCCACTCAGCAAAAGAAAAATTAACCAAAGCGAAGTATAAACATTTACTTAATATGCTTTAGGGTCCTTTAGAGTCATCTTTGCCATGAATGTCTTCATCAAAAGATGAAGACCCCCAAAATGACTGTAATGAAGTTTGATGCATAGCTTGTCAGATGTAATGAATTGCCAGCTAATGACTAAGTGGGGGAAATGTAGCAAAGCTTTTTTTATTCGGTTCTCCTCTGTGTCCTAGTGTTTTCAGAGGTAAGGCATTTCTTTCTTCTAGCTGTGAGGCTACCCTCACATGAGGGTCTTATGCTTCTGGAAAATCTGACAGGACTTCCTGCACATCCCACCTTTCACATTCCCTGGAGAATAGCATGGCCACACCCTCTTTACGCTCCCACAAGGTACACCCTGGAATGCTCTTTGTCACGTAGAAAGCTATCTGCCCATGTCAGACACCTGTGATGCTCACCCGGCCACACGTTATGTCAGCGTTCAGTCTCTCTGCTCTAGTTGATATGTCAAATGTCCCTTAAAATACATGTGTAAACGCTTGGTCAATCTGGTGCTCTTAAGAGGTGGAAGGAAGTGAGAGCTCTTGAGGTCATTGGAGGCATCTCCTTAGAGTATAGTAGGGCCCAGTCCTTTCCTGTTCCTCTCTTTTGCTTTTCTGTCATGAAGTATGCAATTTCTCCATCTTGAATTCCCTGCCTTGACGCTGTCCTTCATATTTGGTGTCCTTCAAACTTCATACAGTCCCAAAGGGAATGGAACCAAGTGACCATGGCCTAAAATTTCCAAAACCATGAGCTACAATAAGCCTTTTCTCTCTGTAAGTTGAATGTCTGGGCATTTTCGTTATAGTACTGGGACATTAACAAATACACTCTTGTTCCTTTGGCCAAGCCAATTCCTAGGACAAAGAGACTCCATGCAAAACATGATAAAAACTATAGCAATATAAAGTTGTTTATCTAAATTATAAAGAAAATTTCAGAAAGGGAAAGAATGAATAAATATATCATAAAGAAAACCCAAACATACTCAATCACTGTGATGGGTAATCTATATTCTTAGAAAATGTATTTAGCCTATCTGAGATCCTCTCCCCATCCTGATTTGTAATATAGTAACTAGTTTGTCCTCTTCAAGAATATGAGGATTAAAAAAGATAATACATGCAAAAACCTCATTACATTTTCCTGATAATTGTGGTCAATAAGTACCATGAAACAATTTTTCCTGAATAATTTGTAACAGCTCAAAGGGCAGAAATGAAGCTAAAATTTCTACCAGGGCATCCCTGTGTCATATTCAGTACCCCTGGATTCTGTTTGTAAATTATTTAGAAAATTATCTCCTTAAAAATGCCATATGGCTTTTAGAATAACAGCTCACAAGAGAAGAATACTCCCATTCTTCTGTTGTTCCCAGAGAAGCTGGTCATGCCAATTACCGACCCAGCTTTTAATATGAACCGTGTACAAACACAGCAAAGAGAGATGAAAAGATAAATCACAAGGGACCAGAAAAGTAAATACCCTAATTGGACAACTATATTATAGGGTAAATTATGTGTAAATTACTAGGGAATCAATGTATAATCAAATGCAACTAGTGTATGAGTTAAAACTCTGTTTGGCTGTTCTCTGACAGCGACTGAAACAGATGTCTAAACGGGAAGAGCTGTCTTTTCCAAAGAGGATGACATCACCTGTTTCCTGTGCCATCTTCAGCTCTTCCTTCCAGAGATGGGGTCCTATTTTCTCCTCTACAGGCTCCATGGGACTGTAATCAAGGTACAGAAAACAGATCTAAGGGTCAAAATTCAGTCACACTGCTATGAGGGAACCCAATAGCTATATTGCGGGAGACGTCATGACTATATATATCCATTCAGCAGCTCCCAATGACCTGAGCAGGTGAGATCTGCATGACTTAAGGCTAGCCTTAGTGTCTTCTTGGCTGAGATCCCAAACTTCCCTGCAACAAAGATAAGGCCTGCTCACTTGTACCCTCCTCCATCTCTGATGCAAATGATTTGTAAGGAGAGTCACATGTCTGCTGTTGACTCTGAGTGGTTTGTTCTGCAGCAGTCATAAGGGGACTCACCTTTGCATCAGGTCTCCTACTTGATTTGCAAACAGAGCATTCTCGTGGCTCTTGGAGTTCTAAAACAAATGTATAGATATGTAACAGGAGAGCTGCGGAGGCATTCGGGACAAGAATTTCCAAACTTACCACTACTGTCTCTAGATCGCCATACTACATGACTGCCTTTCCTGGTAGAAAACAAAACTAGTTAAAAATTGAACAAAGAAAGCTTATTACTAAGAGAATATGACAAGAGACTGGTAAGTAGTTCCATGTCAAACAAGATAAAACAGGACCAAAATCGTAAACTGATAATACCAGTAATAAAGATTTCTGATGAGAAGGCTTAGAAAACAATGGGAAGAACAAACTTTAGAATTATGTAAATACATGTTCTGGTTTCATTTCTCTTTGTGTGATGAAATATTCTGACATGAAGCAGCTGCTTAAGGGAGCAAGCATTTGTTTCAGCTTACAAGTCCAGGTCAAAGTCCATGATAGTCAAGGCAGTAGGAGCTTACAACAGGCAATTGCATCACATCCAAGAGCAGAGAGAGCAGTGATGTGAGAGTTCCTTCTGTGTGTGTGTTGCTTTTATTGGTTAATGAATAAAGAAGATAGGGCAGAATAGAGCTAAACAGGAAAACTAAACTGGATGCTGGGAGAAAGAAGGCAGAGTCACAGAGAAACCACCAGCCAGCTGAAACTGTGCCGGTTGGCCATGACCTTGTGGTGATGCCCAGATTAATGGAGATGGGTTAGTTTAGGATATAAGAACTAGTTACCAATATGCTTAAGTTATTGGCTGAACCGTATTGCAAATGATATAGTTTCTGAGTGATTATTTTGTGGTTTCGGCAGCCAGGAACAAACAAGCAGCCTCCCGCCTACAGAACAGAAATGCTAGGAGCTTACAACAGTTAATTACATCACATCCAAGAGCAGAGAGAGCAGAAATGCACGCATGATGAGTGCTCAGTTAGCCTTGTTTCTACTCCTGTACAACTCAGTACGCAAAGCCAGGGAATGGCACTACCCACAATGGGCATAACTTCCCATCTTAGTTAGTGAAATCAGGACAATCCCTCATAGGATGTCTTGGGGACCAGTCAGATTTGACAATTCATCATTGAGACTCTCTTCTAGGTTGAGACAAGTTGACAGTTAAAACTGACCATCATAACAGAAATAAACATATGCTCTTTTTAAAATAATTTTATTAATCTTGGGTATTGTCCTAAATATATTTCTAAGCCTTAATTATAATTGTAAAGTGGAAGTTATACTGTCAGAGTTATAGTTTAGTTATGAAAATTAAAAATCATTATGTTTATCAATAGAATCACAATATCTGAAAATGGTACCAGCTACTACTACTCCTTACAAAACATCCACGTTTCTCTCTAAGTAGACAGGAAAACATGCAGGTAGACGGGTTCGCTGAGAGTCTCAGGCTCCCCTGCATGCTTATTCTGAAGCCCAGTTAGTAAATATAGTAAGAGTAAGATTGATAGTAACCTTGCCTGAAATAGGCCACTTTACACTAAAAGCCCTTATACCTCTTGCAGCTATTGTGAAGACAACGTGTGCAAAGTGAAAGGGAAGCACTTTGTGAATGGAAACCATATGAACTAAACCACAGGCGTTGCTAGCTCTCTCCACTAGTCTCTCTTACACCAGTACTCCTGCAGTCTGTAGTTTTACACCAATGTTCCTACAGTCTGGTCATTGTCACAGCTTTTGTTTGATTGTTTTTATAACACCGAAGTTCTCAAATGGGTAAAGGGAATTTTGTGAGATGTGAGAGTTGGGGCAGAAGAAAAAGGAGAGGGGTTGGGGGAGCCGGCCTGCGCATTCTCCTGTAAATGCAATTCATATGAACAAACAGTGCTCAGCAGATTTCCCCAGATGTTTCCAGAGATAGGTGACAATATTTCTAGCATGTTGTACTTCATTGGAGCTTGAGAGACTTTTTACCTGTAACTTCAACAAATTAAAACTTTCAATGCATCTATTGCTCAAAAAAAAAAAAATAGGATAGTGCACTTGGCTTTTCTTTAGCTTGATTTGTGATTAAATCTCAGAGAGAAATATTAGCCCCTGAAGCAGGAAATTGTGTGTGATGTATCTAAAGCTGTCTATTACACCAGAGGAGGTAACTCCAATGTTCAAGAAAGCTAAGGAGATTCATAGCAGGTGCTGGTACACAATCAAAAGTATTTGATCTTTGGATAATGGGCAAATAACAAAAAATTTATAAACAATAATCACCTCTGAGACTCTCAAAGTTACTTTCACAGTAAAAAATCAGAAAGTTGTGAATAAAGCCATTGAAGCTATTTTCTCCAGCCTTTGCATTGTCTGCAGCCACAAAAGACGGGGGAGATGACATATGGATTATAGTCGTTTATTTTCCATAGCACCATTTATTTTAGCTTTTTGGGATCTTATTCTCTTTGAATGTATACATTGCTCAGCCTACATGTAGTAGGGAGGGCCTTGGACCTTCCACAAAGCAAAGTACCTTA
>NW_004949225.1:18232-20234 GCF_000317375.1 Microtus ochrogaster | reverse complement strand
TGGAGCCTGTCCTGGAACTAGCTCTGTAGACCAGGCTGGTCTCGAACTCACAGAGATCCACCTGCCTCTGCCTCCCGAGTGCTGGGATTAAAGGGGACTGTTTTAAACTTGTTTAATTGACCAATGACAGCTCATCTCACTAAAACAAGAGGGCATTTACATTCTAATTTTTCTTAATCCCACTGAGGCATGTGGTATTTAACCACTCTCTCTTGAATATACAGAATTGCTTTGTTTTGTTTAGATAGTGGCTTCTATGCAGCCCGGGCAGACTTGAAACTTGGTATCCTATTGCCCCAGCCCCGCTAGATCTGGGATTACAGGCATTTGCCACTTTGCTCAGCTCAAAATAAGCCTTGGAATTTGTAATACAGCATTGACCCACCTCAGGTCATCCATCAAGATCTTTTTACATTTGTTTATTCATTTGGGCGGGGGTAGCAATGCCATTCATGAGGAGGTCAGAGGACAATTTGCAAGTATTGTTCTCTTTTTTTCCATCATGTGGGTTTAGAGATTAAACTTGGGTTATCAGGCTTGTTGGCAAGTGCCTTTATCCACCATGCCATCCTGCTGGTCTTCAGGGTGTGTTTTAGTTTCCCTCTCAGGCTGGAAGTATGCATTTGTTTTCACATATACCACAAAATAAATAGGTCAATTTCCATTTGCATTAAAAATTATTTTTTTCACACAACCTGCTGTTTACAGAATAAAAAGATCAGAGTTAAAACTGAGAGGATGAGATTAGAAAATTCACTGCCTAAAAGCTCTAAACAATTCATAGTAAAAATAACAGACATTAAAATATACTGAAGTTGATGGGATTATAGATACACAGATCCATAATTGTAATAGCAGGTTTCCAGTCATTCATAAAATAAAGAGACAGAAAGTCACTGAGACTACTGAATTTTCTTTTTAGCAATTCTATCAAATGTTTAAACTTGATTGACATTCATAAAACAGCCACCTACTGTACATGTATATACTTTTCAATTACACACAGAAAATCACATGACTGAAAATACTTGCACCAAAAACACCAAAAACAATCTATAGATTCAATGCAATCCCCCATCAAAATCCCAACACAATTCTTCACAGACCTTGAAAGAACAATAATCAACTTCATATGGACAAACAAAAACCCAAGATAGTCAAAACAATCCTATACAATAAAGGAACTTCTGGAGATGTTACCATCCCTGACATCAAGCTCTATTACAGAGCTACAGTAATGAAAACAGCTTGGTACTGGCATAAAAACAGAGATGTTGATCTATAAAATGGAATTGAAGACCCAATATTAAGCCACACACCCATGAACACCTGATTTTTGACAAAGAAGCTAAAACTATGCAATGGAAAAAGAAAGCATCTTCAACAAATGGTGCTCACATAACTGGATGTCAATATGTAGAAGAATGAAAACAGATCCATATCTATAACCAGAAACAAAACTCTAAAAGTCCAAATGGATTAAAGACCTCAATATAAATTTAACCACATTGAACCTGATAGAAGAGAAAGTGGGAAGTAGCCTTTAATGCATGGACACAGGCGACCACTTCCTAAATATAACCCCAGTAGCACAGACAATAAGAGCAACAATAAATAAATGGGACCTCCTCAAACTGAGACGCTTCTGTAAAGCAAAGGGCACAGTCAATAAAAAAAAAGGTAACCTATGGAATGGGAAAAGATTTTCACCAACCCCACGTCAGACAGAGAGTTGATCTCTAAAATATATAAAGAACTCAAGAAATTAAACATTAAAATTCTAAATAACCCAATTAGAAAATGGGGTACTGAACTAAACAGAGAATTCTTTTTTTTATTGAGAAAAGGAAAAAAAAAGTATCTGCCTCCTCCCAGCCTCCCATTTCCCTCCCCCTCCTCCCACCCTTCTCCCCCAAGCTCCTCTCCCCCTCCCTCTCCAGTCCATAGAGCAGTCAGGGTTCCCTGCCCTGTGGAAAGTCCAAGGTCCGCCCCCCTCCGTCCA
>NW_004949225.1:10017-11455 GCF_000317375.1 Microtus ochrogaster | reverse complement strand
GGGGAGATGACATATGGATTATAGTCGTTTATTTTCCATAGCACCATTTATTTTAGCTGTTCAGTAACTAAATAGGTTTAAATTAACATGCAAGACCTTCCAATGCTCAGATTGATATTCTTATGCAAAGTATTCCAACATCTGTTTTGTAAGCCTCCTGGTGCTGCCACTTGGTGAGCTGGGGAAGTTGGGTTGGAGCATGAGAAGGGCATTGCTCCCTTGCCAAGAATCTACCACAGACCTTCCTAGAAGAAAGGAATGAGCCTCACTTGGGATAACCACTCAAAAGCTCGAATTTTAATCTAATCTGTTGTTTTCTCAGAAGACCGAGCGTGACTTCCACCTCCCCGTCAATTCCCGCGGTAGTGAACTCCACAGGTTTGGTGGGCAGATAAGCATGCGCACAAACGAACAGTCCCGTGACTCAGAAGCTGTGTGATCTTCGGAAAACTCCTGACCAACAGTGGACCACTGTTTCCCCAGCTGTTGGGAATGGGATCATAGCAACCAGGTGAATGTTTATGCAGAGAAGAGCACCAACAAAAGACATGCTTCAAGGTGCAGCAGATCATCCTCCCACCACTCTGATGATAAATATCCCAAATCATACCCACATGTATCATGTTCTAATTGTACTGAGACTCTTGTGGGTTCCTAAAAGCGCAATTGACCCCATAGCATCAAAGAAGTAATATAGAAATAAACACAGTAAGGATGACTCCAATTTTACATCTCAATCTCTTAACACACTTTTTTTTTTTTTAAAATCTAGCCCAGTGACTATCAGTTTGGTGACTTTTGACACCATCTAGAGACAGTTTTGTTGTTAAAATGTTGTTAAAACTGAGAAAGTGCCAAATATCTACCGTGATAGAAACAAGCACAGAACTGATCATTCCATGCTACAAAGAACAGAAATATTTCACCCCCAAAATGGTACAATGTTCAGGGAAACCCAGTGTAGGCCTATTTATTTATTTATTTATTTATCAAACACTTCTTGAACAGCCCTCATATGCCAGGCATTTTTGTCTGGATAAACCAAGGGCAGAAATATCCAGTAAGCTTAGGGTTTGTACAGTGGTGGAAAAGATAATCAAATAATTATAGAATATGTGGAAGTGCTTTGATAAGAAAGAATTTGAAAGCTCCAGTGTTTCTAGAAATAAATAAAACTATCATTGGTCACAGTAATAGATAACCAAAGAAGTGATTATTATAACTTTTTCCTAAGCAATCATTACTGTCTATGATTAGGGGGATAATCGTGTGTGTGTGGGGACTGTGTTTTTTTTTTTATTTTTTTATTTTTATTTATTTATTTATTTTTTGTTTTTTGAGACACGGTTTCTCTGTGGCTTTGGAGCCTGTCCTGGAACTAGCTCTGTAGACCAGGCTGGTCTCGAACTCACAGAGATCCACCTGCCTCTGCCTCCCG
>NW_004949225.1:1194-8027 GCF_000317375.1 Microtus ochrogaster | reverse complement strand
GGCTAGGCTCCCACAGAGCCAGAACATGAAGTAGGGTCAAAACCCCGTGCCATTGTCCTTGGCTTCTCATCAGCCCTCATTGTTCGTCATGTTCAGAGAGTCCGGTTTGAATTCTTAACAGAAGAATTTCAAATGGTCAAAAGATACTTAAAGAAATGCTCAACTTCCTTAGCTATCAGGGAAATGCAAATCAAAACAACTTTGAGATATCATCTTATACCTGCCAGAATGCCTAAGATCAAAAACACTAATGATAGCTTATCCTGGAGAGGATGTGGAGTAAGGGTAACACTCATCAATTGCTGGTGGGAATGCAAACTTGTACAACCATTTCAGAAATCAGTATATCAGTTTCTCAGAAAATTGGGAATCCACCAATACTACTCTTGGGAATATACCCAAAAGATGCTCAGTCATACTACAAAAGCATTTGTTCAACTATGTTCATAGCAGCATTATTTGTAATAACCAGAACCTGGAAACAACCTAGATGTCCCTCAACTGAAGAATGGATAAAGAAAGTGTGGTACATTTGCACATTAGAGTACTACTCAGTGGTAAAAAAAAAAACAAAAACAAACAAACAAAAAAAAAAAAACAGTGACATCTTGAATTTTGCATGCGAATGGATTGAATCAGAAAACACTATCCTGAGTGAGGTAACCCAGATCCCCCCAAAATGAATATGTTATGTACTCACTCATAAGTGGATACTAGCTATAAACAAAGGACATTGAACCTATAGTTCATGATCCTAGAGAAGCTAAGTAATAAGGTGAACCCAAAGAAAAACATATGTAGATCCATGTGGAAATTGGAAACAGACAAGATCGCCTGACAAAATTGGGAGCATGTGGGAGGGGGGAGAAGGGAGGGGAGAAGGGAAAGAAGAGGGGAGAAGCGGAGGGTTGAGAAGACCTTGAGGGAATGGGATAGTCGAGATAGAGGAAGAACAGATATGAGAGCAAGGAAAGAGATATCTTGATTGAGGGAGCCATTTTGGGGTTAGCAAGAAACCTAGCTCTAGAAAAATTCTCAGGAATCCACAAGGATGGCCCCCGCTAAGACCCTAAGCAATAGAGGAGAGGGTGCTCGAACTGGCCTTGCCCTATAGTCAGACTGATAATTGCTTAAATATCACCATGGACCCTTCGTCCAACAACAGATGGAAACAGAGGCAGAGACCCATTCAGAGCACTGGGCTAAACTCCTAAGGTCCAGTTGGAGAGAAGGAATGGGAATTGAGCAAAGAGGTCAAGACCATGAAGGGCTCATCTACTGAAACACTTTGCCTGAGCTAATGGAGCGCACCAACTCCAGCAGGACTGGGAAGGAATAAGCATAGGACCAAATTAGTCCCTCTGAATGTACTTGACAATTGTATGGCTGGGGCAGACTGAGGGGGTCACTGGCAGTGGCACTGGGAGTTATCTCTACTGCATGTACCAGCTTTTTGGGATCTTATTCTCTTTGAATGTATACATTGCTCAGCCTACATGTAGTAGGGAGGGCCTTGGACCTTCCACAAAGCAAAGTACCTTACTCTCTCTTAGGATTAGAGGGGGTGGGATGGGAGGGGGTGTGGAGGGAATGGGAAGAGGGGAGGGAGTGGGAATTTGGGTTGGAATTTAAAAAAAAAAGAACACACATGCCATCAATCAGAATTGGATGGAGGTGGGACTTGGGGGTGGTACCTACCCCTCACTACTGAGTTATTTGCTGTGACAGATCAAGGCATGGAGTACATTAGGTTGTATGAGCCCATTAGACTCCAGTTGGTATTTCCAATCCAGTGATCTCACAGATGACTTTGGTTAAAATTTATTTTGCTCCTGCCCTAATGTTTATGATAATGTTTATATCAATGCAGGAATAAAGTCCTAAACACCCTGGTCACCTTTCCTGACATTTCCTCCTGTTGATTTATTGTATAATAAATAATAAGAAACAGGTCAAATGTACTCAGGAACATCAAAATGAAACTCCAAATATTTTAAGTTTATTGTATTTTATACCCATATCTTAAATAATCAAGTAATTAAATGTTGGAGATTCTCACATACACATTGAAACTGTTGTGGAAGTGGCTCTGGCCTCCTCTTGAGCAATGTGTTTACTTTTCCAGGGGCAAGTTGCTTATAAATGTACAATCATGACTGTGAAATCCTACTAGAAAATAAGATGTCACATATTCCATGTTCCTGGTGTGATAAAGAGGTTTCAGGAAGTTTGGAGATATCTGACAAAGTTGTAAGGTAGCAGACAGAGAAAGGAAAAAAAGGGAATAAGCAAAAATAGAATATATTTCTTCTAAACTAACCTGTGTTCAAACTAAAGAAAGAATATAAGAAGAAGGAAAAAAAAGAAAATATTCTTTCATTTTACAAAAAAGTATTTGAACCAGAAAAAAAGATCATGGATGAAGTCTCAATTCCTTGCGTTAGCTCACACAGCTTTTCTCTTCTCATAAAAGGGACCAAAGAAAGGTATACTAGAAATGGCTAGCCTCCTAAAACAATGAGTCTAAAGATCATCAAATTCCAGACAGAATATCAAAGACACTGTGTGTGACTATGTAAATAATCCAGGTGAATTCCAGTAATTAAGAGCCAGTGACTTAAGCACAACCACTTCCGTTTTTCTAATTTTAAAAAGTTTAAAATATAAAATAAGTTTAAAATGCAAACTGATCTAAACACGGCATATAGTGCATGGACCACCCTCAGAAGTAGCTGCCCAGCACAGCTGCACTTTATGGGAGACAGTGAACACCCAGAGTTGTGTTACAGAGGTGGGTGAGGATGGGAGGAATTGGGGCTGGGAAGAGGGGTGAATACAATCAAAATACATCTCATGACATTCTCAAATAATTAAGGAAAATGTTATTTTTATAAAATGCTGACTTGGGAAATACTTCCTACTGATGAATTCTCTGCTGACGCTGCACTGACTGCATTGAGAATGCTAGAGGCAGTAAGTGATGAGAGTCCAAATTTTCATCAGCAAACATTGGAATGCTTGAAAGTTTGCTGAATGTAGTAGCTTTCCTTTTGTGTTGCAGCTCTACACTCATGTACATAAGCTCTGTTATCACAGAAGAAAATAAAGCTCCAAAATAAGATCAAAAACTGTCCATGTTTTCAGTTTTACCCTAGAGTAGAATAGTGAAGACTTAATGCTTTTCCATGCTTGACTTGAAGCATTAGAATCATTTGTGTGTGTGTGTGTGTGTGTCATTTAACAGTTCATTAATAAATAACATATATTATTATTATTGCTCCCTCTACTTCTTCCAGTTCCTGCCCACTTCTTCCACCCGGATACACTCCCTTTTTTGTCTCTCATTAGAAAAGAACAGGCTTCTAAAAGATAACAACCAAATATAACAAAAAAGGTATAATAAGATGAAACAAAAACCCTCACATTGTAGTTGGACAAGGCAACCCAACAGAAGGAAAAGAGCCCCAAGAGAAGTCACAAGAATCAGGAGTCCCACAAAAATACTATCTAGGAGATATATGCAGATGATAAATTTTTAAATCAAATAATAACCAGTCCAGTCCAGAAGTTTTAAGGCAGAGTGACTAGCATCAACCCATTCTTTCCAAACATAAATGCTGACCTCCTCCTTCAGAGATATGCTATAGAATATTTAAAAAGTACTCAAGGCTTCTATTGCAGCATTTGCTAATCCATTCTACAATGGTACAATTGGTGTTGATGTGTATGGGGAGCACTGAGTCATGGAAGGCAGAGCCCTACTCTTCACATGGCCGTGTCTTTGCTTCTTGCTCAACCACATGGAGCACCATGACGTCATTACTTAAACTCTGTAATCTTTGTTATATCCATCTTTAAAGTGGGATGATAATAACTTTCTCCACACACAGTTTATTGTACCATTTTAATTCATGAGTAACAGATTAATCAGTGCTTCTACTATTGTTGTCCTGCAATTGACTTGTCAAAGAAGAAATCAGAAACAGGTAAGAATCAGTGAAAAATCCCTCACAAACTTCTAGTCTTAAAGGATAAAATACCGTGTGTATTTGGCACATTGAATGATCATGGGAGACTCCTTATGTGTCTGTAAAAGCCAAGAAGAGGAGCATGAGGTTTACAGATGGCAATGTGATGTAGGGCTATGTGAAAAACACTGCTGGAACCATCTCTGAATAAGTTCTGATCCCATCACTTACCAGCTATGTTACCCAAGGATGGTTATTCATGCTTTTATTATCCCCCTTTCCTCTTATGAAAAATGAAGTAGTAATATATATCAAGAGACATATGGCAGTGCCTATAACAAAGTGCTTGAAATATTTGTTATGATATTATAAATAAATTTATTCTTTATAAGCAGCCTATGACCTAGTAATAAATGTTACTAAGAAATTATTGTCAGGTACATGGGTCATATATGTATATGACATATATGTCATATAAGGCATGTAATAAATCTTTTTGGATTTTTTTAGGGACAATGATATGAATACTAGATTGCTGGCTTGCACCACAATTAATTTAAAATCAAAGAAGCAAAAAGTCATTGTGCACCATTGAGATAAAATGGATACAGGGATAATATAGAACACCTAATCTCTTCTGTTTTCTCAGTAATGAGGGAGAAAGAATCTGACAGGTTAAAGGAAGGGAGTAAGATAAATTGAAAGTATTTACGGAAAGTACATAATCTACCATGGTGAAGCTAGTGTAACCTATAGAAAGGGTTCTGCTGCTCTAGGAGAGTAAGTTAAACTTGTTGCCAGCTTGCAATTTCCTGTCTTAGACGAGTCCAGTGGGGATCCTTAGACACTCCAGACATCAAGTCCCTTTACTCTATGCTACTTAATCTATGTCTATTGCCCGTGGAATGCGCATCATATTTCTATGAAGAATTAAAAGGCTTGGTGGACAGGCAGTGGGGTGTTGGAATGGGAGTTCATGATCAAGTAACTTGAAGAAATTTGACAGATAAAATTGAGCAGTTTTCTTTTTGAAGCATTTCAAATCCTTTCTATGAATAGTGTTGTGGTTTGACTGAGAATGACCTCCACATTGGCTCATATATTTGAGTGCTTGGTCCCCAGTTGGTAGAACTGTTTGGGGAGGATTAGGAGGTGTGGCCTTGTTGGAGGAGGTGTGTCACTAGGTGGGGTGGACTTTGAGTTTTCAAGACTTTTTGGATTTTTAGTGCTCTTCCTCACTGCCTCTTGTGGATGAAGACATGAGCTCTTTGCTGCTGCTCTATCTCTTCCTGGCACCATGCTCCTTCTCTGCCATCATGAACTCTGACTCTTTGAAACTGTAAGTCAATTGCACACTTTCTTTTATAGATAGCCTTGGTCATGGCATCTTATCACAGTAATAGAAATATAACTAAGAGAAGTAGGTTTCCAGGGAGAACAGGATGCATACTTAGCTCTCTTCCATGCATTCGACCATTGAACTCTAATCACTGACAATGTATCCAAAGCTTCTAATAAACATAAAAACTATGGAGGTGTGATGCTTTAGTTTGTAAGAAAAGGTTCAATTGCAAAATAGCAAGTAATATTGAGGAAAGCATATTTGCAAAAGATGGATGAATATTTTGAATAACCACAAAATACCCAAAGATCAAACAATCATTTATGTAACCCCCAAAGCAAATACATGAATGTTTACCACAAATATTTTACAGGTTGAAGCATTTGAAGCACAAAGATTAAAATGATATCCCAGCTAATAAGGGAAGGTCACTGTTGCTTCTGTAGGCTGAACATCTGGAATTGCTGATAGAAAGAACACTGGCAAGTGAAAGACAGCAATGATCCCAGGAAATATATGCCTTAATTTCCATCATCTCACTCCTGTCTCCAAAATAAACTAATGGAAATCCCTGGAGAACAAGATAAAAAATACTTAATGCCAAAAGAACAAATTCAGAGAGCTAGAAGAAAAAGCATAAGATATCACGGAAAACACCACTGAGTTTTTTGCCCTCCCAACTCCACAATCCCTTTATTCTTCTGGGGGAACATCTGAAGGGGTCCAGCAAATTACACCTATTTTAATGGTCTTATTTTCCCTTGAGTATGGAACTAGAAAAAAACAACATTGTTTTTGAAGCATGTGATTCTGGAATTTGTAACACTTTTAAATTTAATTGTTAGACACTGTGGCACCCAGGTAAATGCATACATATTTGTATACACACACAAGTGTGTGTACACAGATGTATATGTGCATATACAGGTAACTGGTAATGTTATTATTGAATAATATAGTATCTCCCAATTGTGTCCATGGAGTCAACCTAACAAGCTACATGTATGAATGGGAAACTTAAACACTATTTGATTATTACATCAAAACTGCTTAACATTTGTCATTTCCCTAGAATCCTGTCTTTGGGCTAAGAACATCCATTCCTTCTTCCAGGGAAACAAAGTTCAAATGTGTTCTTCCAAGAGCTATAAGGAGTCCTAACTCTGGTCAATGGCTCTCCTTTACAGACACTCGAGTCAGACAACATTCCTTCTCATACGAAACACTAAGAATGCAATTTGTGTCTTCAAAAAAGAAAAAGTCACCACTCTCAGACAGGGACTGTAATTGAATTGCTTGAGGATTTTGTTTTCTTTTTTCTCAAACAAGAGGTTTGGAAACTTTTCACGTTTGCTGTTTTTCTGTCCATTTGGAGAAAAGTCCACATAACCACTGAGTTCCATCTTCCCAGTTTTTGTCTTACATGATTCTGGTTTACTCTGTCATTGAGAACAGCACATACTTTCATTG
This sequence comes from Microtus ochrogaster, assembly GCF_000317375.1. Taxonomy (NCBI): domain Eukaryota; kingdom Metazoa; phylum Chordata; class Mammalia; order Rodentia; family Cricetidae; genus Microtus; species Microtus ochrogaster. The sequence goes on along the minus strand of NW_004949225.1, from coordinate 1,247 downwards.
CCAATTTTAAAGTGTAGACCTTGGCTTATCTAACCATGGTGAAACTCAACTGC
>NW_004949225.1:0-542 GCF_000317375.1 Microtus ochrogaster | reverse complement strand
GTTGTCCAGAGCAAACAATCTTTACTATGGGAATGGGTAGGGTGGTTTTCGACTCTTCCTTTCAAATGCCTGTTTCTCTCTCCCTATCTCCTAGCTCAAGAGCCCAGACGGACAGACGGACAGACAGACAGACAGATAGACAGACAGACAGAACATCCGCCCACACACACAGATAGACAACACCACTGTGAAAGAGATAGACACAGACAGATAGAAACACACACAGAGAGAGATGGAGAGACAGAAAGAGAGAGAGAAGCAGACAGAAATACATACACACACATACATACATACATACATACATACATACATACATACATACATACATACAAAAACAACACCCCCCCACAGAGATAGACAACACCAACTGTGAGACACACACAGACAAGAGAGAGAGAGAGAGGAGAGAGAGAGAAGCAGACATACAGACAGGCAGGCAGACAGACAGAGACAGTGATAGATCTCGCCGCCTATTTTTCGCCACCCTGCTGCTGTGGGAACCTGGCTTTCTACAGTAACGCCTGTCATCCTTACTGGTTCCC
>NW_004949224.1:748984-773607 GCF_000317375.1 Microtus ochrogaster | reverse complement strand
ACTAAACTTAGGTCCCAGACGGTGAGTCACTAAAACCTCAAGATGTAATGAGGAACTCTGTAAGACTAAGGTAGGCTCCAAAGAGAAAGACTTTTTCTTGCTGCGTTCATCTGAAAACGCACCATGAGGAGTTCCTCCCTCGAGCTGACTTCACTGTCTAGTTTCTCTTGCACAACCGTGTATCCTGTGTGGTTTTCCTCTAACATAGCCTCTCTATGAAGTGGGAATCATTTTTTCTCTCCACAGAGCAGATTATAGGATCTAACCTATAGCAGTATTTCTCATTGGGATCACCAGCCTGCAAATAATGACATGGAGGCTTACTATTAATTAGGAAAGCTTTGCCTTAGCTTAGGCCCAACTTGTTCTTATAACTTAAAGTATAAACCTAAGTAGCTCTTGTAACTTGAATTAACCAGTTTCTATTAACCTACATTCTGCCATGTGGCTTTTACCTTTTCTCAGTGAGGCATATTCAACTTTTGAGTTTACTGTCAAAATTTCCACACCTAGATTTCTCCTCCTCCTCTCCCTTTCCCACCCCTGAAATCCCATTTGTGAAGTTTTTACAGTTTAGCATTATATTTCTGTACAGTTTATAAAATAATGGTTTATGCGCAAATCAATCCCACACCAATTATGATTTAAAGGGCTATTTATTTAGGGGGGTAAAACTCACAAAACACCAACCGTCAGGAAAGGAGCCTAGTTACCGGAGCAGGAGCAGGAACCAAGCGCTGGAACCAAGAGAGTGGGCCGAGGCTTGCCGCTCTTTTTTAAAGATTAATAGACCACGCCCCAGTGGGCTGGTATTTCAACAGCTATTGGCTGAAGGAGCGGGAGGCACTCCTGCAGCTCGATGGGCTCGTACAACAACTATTGGCTGAAGGAGCGGAAGGTCCTCCCACAACAAATGGTAACTTTAAATTCCTTCTCTGTACATCTAGAACTCAGTAGGAAAAAATGTTAGGGCTAGAACAGTTCAAGGCATAAGGAGGTCAAAAGCTGGAGAGCACAGGATAGAGGACACACTGTTATGTCAAGGCCGTGCCATGTCCAGGTGTCCTGACTTCTGAGCCTTAGAGAAAGGAAGTATGTTCGGTACCCTGAGAGTATTTTAGGATAGCCTTACACTGAGATGAAATCTTTACCATAGTGAGTTGTGTTGACAAGAAAAGCTAGAAAATCTTGATTTCACATTTTTAGTTTTATTTTGTTTTGTTTCTAATATAGTGAAGATAAGACTTTTTTATATTAGCGTAGAGTATTTATCCACATCATCTCCCCCCACTCCTAGAACCTTACCCACTCAGAAACCCTTGCCCCTTTGATCTTGTACTTTACAAATACAGTATTCCAGTGAGTTTATTTTCTTTGAAGGATAGCTCTTAAGTCATGTTCGAATGTAAACAGAAAACCAATGAAAGACTCTTTGGTTTGTTCTGTCTCCTTTAGCAAGAATAGAAACTGGCTATAAATAGCACATATACAGTTTTTATTTTTTTATATTTTTTTACTGACTGTAAATAGCACATATACTGTTTTTATTTTTTAATTTTTTATATATATTTTTTAAACCCTTACTGGTTTTATGTCACCCAGATCAATGAACTACAGAGACGACTCAGAATTACTTTACAGTAAGGTGCCGAATTTTAACCACTTTTCTGTAGTGGCAATGCTAGACCCACCTGTCTCTCTCTAACTTCTTGACATATTTCTTTGGGTTAACTGAATCTTGTAGCTTGGTGCATAAGTTCCCAGGTCGTCCCAGCTTAATCTCTGACCACCAGAGAACTGGCTCTCCCGTGTTCTACCAGTAGCCCCTGACAGAATGATTTGGTACTTTTTCATTTGAATTAGACAAAGTGCGTGATGAGCACTGCCAGGTACTCTGCTGCTGAGGACCATGGCAGAACCTGTTCCTCATATGGTAGAAAACAGCAAAATGTAGAAGGCAGAGCAAGCCTTGCCCCAAGCAAGTAATGCAGCCATTTTCCCCATTCCTAATTGTCCTTCTACATATCACTTAAACAAGCCATCCCTTGCACTGTACGCATCATCTTTTCTCTCCTCAAAAGTTCAGTGTCATACACTCCATAAAGGTGGACTTTAAGAACTGGAGAAATGGCTCAGCAGGTCAAGGCGCCTTCCTTCAAGCCTGAGTATCTGAATTCAATCGTGAGTTGTCCCTCAAGTTGCCCTCTGACTGCATTGTGGGATATAACCTACACACACATAAATAAAAATGTAAGATTTAAGATATTTTTACATATAGACTTTGTAAGAATTATCTTTTATTCAGAACTATACATGAAGTATTATACTTTATGTAGAGGCAGATTCCATTCATCACTGGAAAACTTCCCTGCCTTCCTTTGCTCACTACTGGCTCCAAAATTGAATCACTTTAAGTTACTGTGCTAACAGTTCACTTTAATTTTTTTCATTTTTTAATTATTTATTCTTTGTATGGATGTTTTGCCTCCATGTGTGTATGTATACCTCATTCATGCCTAGTGCCTGCAGAGGCCAGAAGAGGACATCAGATCACCGAAAAGTGGAGTTTCAGATGATCATGCGCTGCCATGTGGTTGCTGAGAATCCAGTGCTCTTGGAAGGCATTTCTTCTAATTATTTTTAGGATTCTCTTTCTATGAATACACACACCGTGGACTATAGAAGTCGTTTGTTAAACCCACACAACCTTCAGAGCAGTCATGGAACACATGAGCATTGCTTCACTTCCCTTGCTTGGTGACTTCTAAATGTAGTCAGCCTCTTAGAACTAAGGTCAAGTATGGGGCTAAAGAGAAAGCTTTAAAGGACACACACTGTTTGTTCTAGAAGACCTGCGGCTGCTCCCAGCACCCAGTGTCAAATAGCTCACAACTCCCTTGTAACTCCAGCTTCAGAGGATCCAGTGGTCTAGAATATCCTTGGACTGTACTCGTAAGTATGTGCATGCATGCGTGCACAAACACACACACATAAATCTTTAAGAAAAAAATTGAAGTTCAGATATGAAGACACTGGGTTGGTTTTTTGTTATTTTACATTTATGTGTATGTGCACACCTGTGCTACAGCATGTGGCACTGAAAAACCTTACAGAAATTGGCTGTCCTTCCATGTGGGTTTCAGGGATCAAACTCTGATTGTCAGGCTTGGCAGCACCTCCACCGAAACATCTCACTGGCCCCCAACATTTTAAGATGGTTTTAAATAGATCATCTGCCTATGTGAACTGGCTGCCCTGATACAATCTAATTGTTTTTTTTATTTTACAGGTTCACCTGCCTTCTGATATCATATTGTATAAGGAGATAATTTTCAATTTCATACTGCCATAAGGAAAACATTAACTGAATTTTAAACAGATTCCCTTTGTAAATCAGTGGCTCTTTTGTGCTTTTTTCATTGTGTATATTCAGTGGGACCAACCAGTACAAACACATTTACAGTTGTGTACAAATCCTTGCCAGCACATAAAGACAAACTGGAGTTTGTGTATATAAACACCCACAGTAATGATTAAATTACATACATGTTTGTGGAATGCTAGTTTAAATGATTAAACTATAAACTGTATCAGATGGGTGAAGAGTTTTAAAGGTTTTCAAATGACAATGCTGGTAGATGTGTAGCTCCTACACTTTTTACTACAAGGCTTCATGTTTCTGCCTAATATATTTGCTACTGGTGCTGAAGACAAACCATCACTTGGAGAGAACTATTTATGTATAATGGTAGAGTATTTGAACTTCACTGGGATATTTTGTTTAGTACTGAAATAAAAATGACTTCACCACTTTCACCATACTGTATTTGAACTTTTATTTTTAACTAAGCCACAGCATATCATCTTGTTTCTTATCTCTAATAAGGAAAACTTAAGATCCAAAAAGTGGGTTTCTCTCTTCCTCCATTACGGAACATTTTCAGTGTGCCCTTGTATGAACTATCTATTGTAAGTGTTTTCAACTCTTATGTTAGCATTGTCATGATTAGTCTATTTTATTACATTTAGTGTTCTTGTGTCCAAAGAAGCCTCCTCACAATCTAAACAGAAATCAGCTCAAAGAATATTAAATTGTATCAATAAGAGTGCAGCAAAATTCAGGATGCCTCCTGCTAAGTCAGTCAAACTGGGAAACTCAGAGAATACAGCTCTCCAGAGGGTTTCTTCCCCACTTGCACAGCATTGCCTAAAATGGCAGCATTATTCTTTACATCTGGAAGATATTGTTTCACTAGTAATGGTCTTTATAGGAACACAATCACAAAGCTGTATATTGCTGGGAATTTCTAATATTATTTTCCATATTAACAACTAAGCTTTCTACAAATAGAAAAAGCTACTCTAAAATAACTAGCTGCAGGGGGAAATTGTGCATAAAAACCTTTTAATACAGTTGCCAAGTCAAGGCCATTCTCTAGGAAAAAGGTGGATGGACAAGTGCTTGTCAGCTGAGTCTGCCCCACTGCTGGATGGACTGTCGACCTCCTACGGCCTTAGGTCTCTGCTGTGTTATTCTCAGTAACTGATCTGTTGAATTCTAATGCCTGGGCCCTTTATTTAATCCCAGCACTGAAAATATGTCAAAGTCTAAAACGAGTCAGTAAATAGGCCAGCCTTACTCAAGAGTCACAACTCTGTGCCACAAATCTACAAATCTAAGTCTACAGCATCTATAACCTAGAAGTAGTATAATAGCTACTGTAGCAAAAAGGAGAAAAAAAGTGTGAGTTCAACAACTATTGAAAAAATACCTGGTTGCTCACGAGGAGATGATAACACTAGTGACTTGCCTAAATTCATAACCCAAAGGCATTACCAACAGGAGTCTAATTCATACAAATAGGATCTAATTTTCCAAATTCTCAGATCCTTTGAACTGTGCTTACACTGTGTACACAATTTAAATCCATGAATAGACCAGTTAAATTTTTGTCAGACATTTTTAATGTAAAACTTTTAACAGCAGAGATTTGCCTTCATACAGAGTCTTTAAGCCTCTTAAAACTGTAACATACTTTAGGGGAAAAAAAGTTATTTGGGAGAGGGTATTTCTTTCCTTTTTTGGGGGGGAGGGGAGAGACAGTCTTGCTATGCAGCCTACATTGGTCTCAAACTCAAAATCCTCCTGCCTCAGCCTTAAGTGCTAGGCACAAGCATCAAACATGGGCACAGAATCATCTTGACTCCTCCAGTATGATGACAGGCATGTCACAGAGTTGGGCCCATGGTTACAATTGGTTAGGCTAGGGCTCCTGAACACAGCTCCCACAGAATGCAACCAGTCATCACCATTTCTCATTCCAACCTAAAGCCCAGAAGTCACTGGTCTCAAGATCTTATTGAAACTTTTCTAACTGCATTCTGGAGAGGATACAAAGAACCTCAAGCAATCACAATCAAATCCCATAAAGATTCACCAAAATTTGACCACGCGGAGCTGGTAACATAGCACTTTTTAGTATTTATTATTTTTAGGAAACATGGCTATCAAGGCATGGTCCGATGTCTCGGCCATCTTCCTGCACCTGTGCTACAAGTTAAAATTTCAAAGGACACATCACTCCATCTAACTAGTGTTCGCTTTCATCTGAAGCTTTGGCAGGGAGCTTATTCTTTACCCTTTCGCATTTTTACACACAATTTGCAGACTCTGACTAGGCTTTTAAACTTACAGAATACACTCGTGAAAGTGGTCTCCTTGGAGCAATGTGTGCTTCTGAAGTTAACACCTGAACACTGTATTCTCTAGCCAACTATCTAGATTCCCCGAAACAATTTCTAACTCAAAAGTTTGACTTCCATGAATTCCTATCAAAACTATTATAAACTGTTTCAAATGCCATTAGATTTGCTAAAAGTCACCTGCATTAATAAGACATTAAAATCAAACTGGCTTTCAGAACTACACACTCAAAAAAACAGTACACACTGAAAGTTGTTTCATAAGCTTCATTCTCTCTCAAGCTGCCGCTTGCAGTCATTAACCCACACTGGTTCCTTGTTCCTTTTTCATTTTGATCTTCTTTTGTAATGGATTACTGGGTTTTCAGGGGTGTGAATCATTGTTGTATAATTCACACTGGGAAAGTATCCATTGATGAGGTCAAATTCATACAAACGAAGCATAGTAGACCAAATTGTCTTAATTTGAACATATGCAAAATTTTCTCCAATACAACGATGCCGTCCTGTTTTTAAAAAAAGAAAAAGGTTTTCATCAGAAAAAGTTTTGAATTCTTACCCCTCTCAGCCTGAAGTGACATTTGTTTTAAATGAGCAGGGGATGTGCAACAGCACAATAAAACGATGACACCTTGTACAAAAAGTGATACTATAAAAAGCCCAGGAATTTCCAGTGTTGGAGGAAAATGAAGGTGATTATGATAACATTTTGTGAAATTTAGTATTATTGAGGACAAACAAAGAAGGTTCAAATCATAAAATGGTAATCTAGCTTGGGTATGTGTAGAATATGGGTCCCAGGAGAGCTCTGGTGTTATGTCCAGTGTGATCCTGTGAATCAAAATTCATTTTGTCCAGTACAATGATAACAGAAGGGGATTTAATAAAGCCAAAATAACATCTATACTAGAATCAAAATCTACAAAAGCTGAGAAATTATGAAATGCACAAGGAAACAAGGCCAGAGCAACCTTAAGCATGGACTACACTGAAGAATTTAGGCTGATTTCAAATTTGATCACATGACTCGAGGTCCCGGAACCAGTGCAGTATGGTTCTAGACAAGGACCAACAAATAGATCAAGGGGACAGAACAGAGTTCAGAAAGGATCTGATGTCTATCTGGTTCTCAGCCTTACATCAAGCTGAGAAGATGCTGGGATAACAAGACTAAGCTATGGGTGTGAGGGGAATCTAAGAATCACAAGTTCATCCCTTTCTCACATCAAAATAGTTCAAGACAACCCCAGATCATCAATTCTAAAGTCATTAAGGGTTGGTAAAGAACAGGAAATCACATTTATGACATGAGGCTGGAAAAAGACAATGTCATAATGTTTTAAGTCTGGAACATTTTGGCTGGGCCCAGCGTTATGGTGCACGCCTTTAATCCCAGCACTCAGGAAGCAGAGGCAAGCCGATCTCCATAAATTAGAAGCCAACCTGTACAAGAACTCTACAGATAGAGCTCCGGGCCATTGAAAGGTACATAGTAAGATCCTGTCTCGAAAAAAAAAAAAAAAAAAAAAATAGGAGAGAAGAAGAGAAAAGGGGAGGGGAGGGGAGAGGAGACACTGGGACATCTTTGTTGTAAATATTTTTTGCTAAAGAAAAAATAAAATTGAACACGGCTTACCACCATGTTTGCTTAGCCCCTTAAGCATTTATTTGTGGGAGCCACATTTAAGGGAGCCACTTAACATTGGTCCATATTCAAGAAGTCTGGTTTAAAGTAAGAAGTTAATAACCAGAAGTATCCTAACTAAATCAACAAAAGAACTGATAAATTCTGACTACTTACAATGTTATATAAAAAGTATAAACAGATAAATAAATAGGAAAGACAGAGCAGTGGCTGGAGTGAGATGCAGCCACAAGCCAAGAATTGCAACTTCTAGAACTAGGAAGAAGCAAGAACCCTTCTTCAAAGCCTTCAGAGAGAGCATGGCCCTGCCAACACCCTTGATTTCAGACAATTGGCCTCCAGAATGGGAAGGTGACAGACAATCTTGGTTTTAGACACCCAGATTATGTTAGCTATAGAAACTCTACAATATTAACACAGGGATGAAGAAAAGCCAAGACCGTGATCTGGACCATCTCAAATGGAATGTACTGCTGCATAAGGCGCAGGAGCTGCATAAGGCGCAGGACCAGTCCGGTGCGTTACAGCAGTGGAAACAGGCACCAGTTTAGTGATGCTGCCTCTCTCATTACAGAATCTAAACCTGCAGAACTAGGGGCCCTTTCAATTATTAATCTACAATCCTGTGTATCTCATGTTAAGTGTACTTATTAAATAACGATCTGAATTTCAAGGTCTTCATATATTTGGAACAAATATAAGGATGTGGGTCAGAGCAATGGAGCATTATACAAAGATATATCCTTAGACTTAGGAAATATTTTACAGATTTTACAGAGTCAATTCCCAAAATCTTTCTCTCTCCTTCCCTATCTCTCCACCCAACCCCCAAGTTGTTTTACTGAAGAAAAACAAATAACAGAGGCAAACACTTTAACCTAAAATGTAAGCAGCCCTCTTACCAGCTCCAAACGGCACATAAGCAAACTTCTCTCCTGATGCTGGGTTATCCTGTAAGTAGCGGTCAGGATTAAAGTCCAAGCGTTCTACCCAGGAGTCCTTCAGCCTTTGGTTGATAGTAGGAGAAACACACACCTGATGCCCTGGAGGAATGGTGTACCCTGCCACAGTCTACAGTGAGAAAGAAGACATCTCATTAGAGATACATACGTTAAAAAACTGTCTAGATGATAAACCAACTGAAATTATCTACTGAACTAGAAGCATATATACAAACCCAGCTCAAAGCAGAGTAGAATTTCAAAACCTTTCATAATCTGACCTATATAATTCACACTTATAATTTTTACAAAATACCATATTATATCTAAAGCCAAAGAAATGAACCTCTAATCTTTAAAAACTGCAATTGTTAAATAAAAAGTAATAACAGAATTAGAATTAGAGTTGCATGTTTACTATTTGTAATTATGTAACGATTTTCATACATCTATAATAATAATGGTTTTTACGTGTATAATTTAAAATATTCTCTCTGAAACTGGGCCCTCGGCAGGGAAATCTAGCCGAGACTTACCTGAGGGGTCCTGGCCATCCTCATCATGGTCATTATAGGAGGTCTCAGTCTTAATGTTTCTTTTATGCATCGGTCAAGCAAATTCAGATCCTTCAGCTTAAAAAAAAAAAAAAATCAAGGATTATCTCTGGTATTTCCTCACACACACACACAAATATTCACCATACCTCCACAGTAGGAGAAAATTATTTTAATTTTCTAGCCAGTGTTAGAGTAAAAGGGCAGTGGTAACTAATTCATAATGGCTGGAAAGGTTACTCCGTCAATGGAAAAAGTGGGGGCCAAAATAACACGGAGAGGGGCAACTATATGGTTAAGGACCAAAAAAAATTCACTCTTTGAAAAACTGAGATTTTCAATCATGAGTGCCAACTTTTTCAAAACTCTGACAAATTAGACAAAGGCATATAACAATCTACCATAAGTTTGTTCAAGAAAAAAACAATGCTGTATGTTGGTGAGCAAAGCAAGCTTGGTGTTACCTTACACTGCAGATCAGTGGGAGCCTTGGAAAGCAAAGCACAGCAGCTACAGCCTCGCTATTCAGAGAGGGCAGAGCAAATATGCCGAGAAGAGCCAGACAGAGCAGCACCTCCCTCCCACATCCAGAAGCTGAGGCAGCCTTGGCTAAATTGAGAACTTATATTGAAAAAACAAAAAAGAAATATCCAGCAGACATTGTTTAATACTATAAGTACCTGAGGTAGTGGTACAATTAATAAAACCAGATACTTAACACCTGGAAAATGAAAATGAAATGTTGACAAGAGACCCTGAAAGTCCTTAACATGAAGCCGCATGCATTGCACAGGAAAGCAGCACAGACGTGACAGAGATCCAGTCTCCCACCTGGGCTGACCAGCACATACCACTGTAACCTCCTGCCGCACTCTTGATAACATGCCATGAACATGCATAGCTCCTCAGTAAAAGCTGAGTCCAAGACAGTTTAAAAAATCTCTAACTGGGGCTGGAGAGATGGCTCAGCGGTTAAGAGCATTGCCTGCTCTTCCAAAGGTCCTGAGTTCAATTCCCAGCAACCACATGGTGGCTCACAACCATCTGTAATGAGGTCTGGTGCCCTCTTCTGGCCTGCAGACATACACACAGACAGAATATTGTATACATAATAAATAAATAAATATTAATAAAAAAATCTCTAATTGATACGCTCAGGAATGGCAGCATCTTTAATCCCAGAGGCAGGCAGATATCTGGGAGTTTAAAGCCAGGCTGGTCTACACAATGAGTTCCAGGCCAGTCAGAAAGACATAGTGAGATGATTATCTCAAACAAAACAACAACAAAAAAGATTTACAAAGTCTCTAATCACTATGTGGCCACAGAAATAAACAGGAGAGTTCACTGAATACAGATGAATGCAGACATCATAGAACCCTATTCATCTGTTTATGAGAGTCACTGAACATAGACAGGATCACACACGTTTACAAACCCTGCAGAAGGAACAAACCTCGGGGTTAGGGATCTCATTTCTAGAGCTGCTATTGCTTTGCAATGTAGCAAATTCAACAAAAATATTAGAAACTTAAAAAAAAAAGGAAACTAAGAACTACAACTACAGTTCATATATACCACGAAAGGAAGATTAATGGGAACTATCATTAAATTGGATTTTTTTTAAACTAAAGCAACTAGCTTCTTATAGAGTATTAAAATTTAGTAATATAGGAAGAGAACAGAAATCACCAATGGGATAGCAGTCAGAAGCCACTTGGAGGCACACGGGGTGTGTCCATTTTCCTTGTTGGCCACTGCTCTGTTGACCCTTCCTCTCCCTCTCCAACATTCTCAGCAGCTACCAGCTGACCTCAGGGAGCAGACCCGCAGTTCTAACTGCCCATCCTGCAACCCTCAAAAGGAAATGGGCAGCCATGACCACAACCTCCAATAAGGAAACACACTGAATTTACTAAATGAATTTAAACGGACTATTATAAATACCTTCAAAGAACAAAATTAGGCCTAAAGAATTAAAGTATGAAACTATATAACAATACCTCATGAAATAGAGAATAGTTTTTTAAAAAAATTATAAAAATTCTGCAACTGGAAGATATAAGTAAGACTTTCACTAGAGTAGATCAATAGCAGATTTGAACTGGCATGAGAATGAACATAAAAAGAATACTTAAGGGCCGGCAAGACGGCTCAGCAGGAAAAGGCATTTGCTGCCAAGCTTGATGATGCATGCAGTGGAGAGAAGCAGCTCCTCCGTGCTGCCCTCTGCCACCTCCTGGGCACCATGGCACACACAGGCACACAGCGCACACAATAAATAAGAAACAACGCATTGAAAGAATAAAAATAGGCTTAACAAAGGTTAAGTAAAAAATAAATAAAAAATAAAAATGTTGGAAGAAATTAAAAGACCAAAAATAAGGAAAAGTTACACCATGACGCCATGTTCATGGAGTTGTGTCTAAAACAGAAGGATGGCAGTACTCCCAAATGTGGTGCATTCAATCACAAGCTCACAGAAATTGACAAGCTGACTCTAACATTCTTTTTAGATTTTATTTTACATACCCACCACAATTCCCCCTCCCTCCCCCCTCCAGCTCCCCCCATCTCCTCTAAACTTCTAGTAAAAATTGAATAAACTAGGAATAACTATAATAGTTGGAAAAGATTAGAGCCACACTCTGAAATTTAAAACTTACAGAAGTAAACATATAGTTAACTCATAAGCTAGACACTCATCTTGATAGAATGGAATTCAGAGTTCAGAAATAAAGCCTTAAATTTGTGGCCAATAAATTTTTGACAAGCCCGTTCTGGGGGAAAGTAGTCTTTTCAACACACAGTGCTGGGATAAATGGATCTCTACACACAGAACAGGCACAAGGGTTCTTATCTCACATTATATTCAAGTTTAATTCAAAACAGGACAAAGACCAAAAAGTAGAAGGAAACTAAGAAGAAAACAGAGGGGTAAGTAAGTCTTCACACCTTTTGTAAACACACACCTGCTCAGGACAGTGAAAGGCAGCCTTATTATAAAGAGACAGGATCTGAACAGACAGTCTCCTAAGAAAACATCTTAAAATACTCAGTCATCAGGGGAAAGTTACTTAGCTCAAAAGACCACGTCACATACATTACAGCCAGGAGAATCGTAAACATCAGAACACAATGCTGCTGACAAAGTTAAAAACTGAGCAAATGTTTGGAAAACATTTTAGAAGTTCAATACATCAACATGTATTGCTGTATGACCCAGCAATCTCACTCCTAGGTATGGACCTCATAAAGTGGAGATAACCCAAATATGTAAAAAATGGACAAATGATAAGTAATATGCACTATGTGCCTATTACAGAATATTATTGGGGACAAATATTAAAATACTGACACATGCTCCAACATGGATGAACCTTATCCCTCTGTTACAGCTTGGATGTCATTAAATATTCACCAGCCACTAGCACTCAGGAGGTCAATGCAGGTATCTCTTAAGTTGAGGTCAGCCTGGTCTACATAGTAAGTTCTAAACCAATCACGAGCTACACAGTGAAACTCTCTCTCAAGAAAAAAAGAAAGAAAGAAAGAAAGAAAGAAAGAAAGAAAGAAAGAAAGAAAGAAAGAAAGAAAGAGAGAAAAAAAATGTAATCCAAAGGTTCATATAGTGATGGCAGGAAGTACTGGGGCATTTTTAAAAGATTAATAATGGGGAATCATCAGACCCTCTGAGTAGTTAAGGTTAACTAGTAGGAAAAGAAGTTAATTCGTAAGAGGTAATTGGCATATTACCAGTCAAAGATGATACAATAAAATTACAGCTGTATATCCTCTATTATATATGTCTATAATATATATATATGTATATACTATGCTTATATAAAAAATTGAGAAACATATATACATACATATATATGGATTTACCTCAGGAATGTAAGAATATCTGGATGTAACATACCATTTTAATAAAGTATCTAAACAAAATATAATAAAAAAGGATAAGACCAGGGCGTGCTTCAAAAGTAGCTGCCTAGTTATTCAGTGAATGAGTCCTCTCCTGTTTTCCTGCCCAGCAAGCTCGGTGTCTTATATCATTTCTACTCAAACACAGGCCACAGAATTTCATGTACTCCAAAGCTCCTACACTTTATAAAAAACCACAACATATATATGATATAGTCCACGTCCAGAGGCCAGACGTTAAAGCTAGGCAGCAAAGCAACAGGGTAGAGCACACTAAAGCCTCAGTACGAAATCCACCTGTGAAGTTTAGAGAAGCAATCACTTAGCTCTTACTGTTCCCTAAGCTTGTAGAAAAGTCTCTGAAAGCCTATCAGCAGTTGGAGCTATAGTGAACAGAAGGCCTCAAACTGTGCACAAACCTGCTCATAAGTTAAGGGAGGCAGGTCCTCACCACACACTGCTTTCTGTTCTAAGTAGCACTTTTCTTGAAGCGGTTTATCTCTGGCCAAAAAGAAGCCCATCCAGGCACTGGTGGTGGAGGAGGTGTGCTGTCCTGCCAGCAGGAGTCCAATGAGCATCCCCGCTATCTCGTCATCTGTCAGAGGGTGCCCGTCCCTGGGGATGAACCACACACTTAACATTAATACAATTTATGGACATAATCAACTCTCTTTTTACCTACTACCAATCAGGGTCTCCCCCCCCCCAAAAAAAAAGACCAACCAGGAGAAAGCAAGATGTGGAAGACTTCCTTCCAGTTTATTTGCCGATGTTACCTATGCCTGCTTCTGGGGTTGCAATAAGGCACAAGGGCCCAGCGCTTCGTGTCTCTACAATTTACAAGTACCAATTTATAAACCCACTCTAACCAGAAATACCAGTAATCTACATTTTCATGTACAAGTTGTAGTTTCTGACAGTTCTTACTTGTATGTAGAGTCTAGTAAAGTTTGGAGAATGTCATCAACTTTTTCTTCGGACTGCCTGCGTTTCTTGATGGCCTTATAGAAAATATTCTTGATCTCTCGATGGGCTCTGTCCCTGCGTCTACAATTTAAAACCAGAGTATTTTCAATAGAGTAATTATTCTATAGACTCACATTCTAAACTAATAACAAACATAAAACATTAGTTTACTAACCTAAGTAAAACTTAGAACCAGAAAAAAAGGTGCTGTAGGACAATGGTTTATACCTTGTCAATTGTATTTTAATAAAACACTGCTGGCCAGTAGCCAGACAGGAAGTATAGGTGGGCAACCCGGCAGGAAGTAGAGGCAGGGCGACGAGAACAGGAGAATTCTGGGAATAGGAAAGCTCAGCCTGCAGTTGTTACCCAGACACAGAGGACACAAGATGTGACTGCCTTGCCGAAAAAGGTACCAAGCCACGTGGCCAACACAGACAAGAATTATGGGCTAATATAAGCTATAAGAATTAATTAATAAGAAGAGCCTGAGATACTGGGCCAATCAGTTTACAATTGATGCAGACCTCTGTGTGATTCTTTGGGACTTAACAACTGCAGGAATCAGGCAGGACAGAAAACTAAGTCAACAAAAATGAGTTGTGAACTCACATTGTAGTCATGCTGACAGTTTTTAGTGCAAAGCTAGTCAACATAGCTCATATTGCTAACACACGACCTAGATAAATAGGCATGACACTGCCTTACAAGCATTTTCCAGTTCAACATAACACAAGTCTAAATTAACATAAGGGTCTAATTTTTCCAAATCAATCCTCAAAGCTACCAAGCCGCACTGGCTTTCATAGGATTTTACTCTACTTCTCACTTTCTATAACTGCATATTTTTTTTTGCATGAAGAAAAGTCCTTGTGTCAAAACACATGCTCCAGCTTCAAAACCTTTCTTTTGATCAGTGTGCTCATTGCCTCCAATTCATAAGAGACTCCACTCAATCCACACAGCTAGTGAGCAACAACAAGACTCTAAAACCATGCAATATTGAGGTGGAGAAGATGGCTCAGTAGTTCAGTAGAGCTCTTACAGAGATTGGGAGTTGAATTCCAAGAACCCACATCTGACAGCTCAAACAGCAGAAATCTTGGAGCTGGTGTTACCGGCTGTTTGAGCTGACAGATAATGCCTCTAGCCTCTGCAAATACCAGCACTCAGGTGTGCACACACACAAGACACACCACACAGAGAGACAAAAGAGAGAGAGAGAGACAAGAGGCAAAGATAAAATCTTTATTTTAAAAAATACTGACTCCTAAAAGCCTATCAAACTCTCTAATGAAAACTGCCTTATTTCACTTAAAGCACTACTGTTGAAGACAATTGAGATAATACACACAGAAAGGAAGATTCCATTTCAACATCATAATGTGAGTAAAAAAGAGGGATGAGGGCATAACGTTTAAATAAGTAAGTAAATAGTAGGTCTCTGACTTAGAGGTAGAACATGTGTTTAGTATGCCCAAGGTTTAGTAACAAAAAATTAAAAGTACATGGAATAATTTCACTAAACCAGTTGGTTTGAGTAAAACAGGGAAAGATCAGGCTATAACATGAAGCGCTAGAAATTTGACAAGAACCAAGAAATGGAGGACAGAAACAAGACGATGTATGTCAGAGAAACTATGGGTGAGGAGCAGTGTGGTGCATGCCAGCACAATATACACACAAGCATTTCTTTTCGGTTGCTTTGTTTTTTGTTTTTTGTTTTTTTTTTTACTGCAGTTTCTTATAAATGCTGATTTCCAGGGATCCTCCCTGTGCTTGCTCTTTCACTGTAATAGCCTTTATTTGGCAGCAAAATAGAAGGTGTGAGCCACATGGTGGTGGCACACGCCTTTAATCCTAGCGCTAAGGAGAAAGATGAATCTCTGAGAGTTCCAGTGCAACCAGGAATGTTACACAGAGAAACCCTGTCTCGAAACAAAAAAACAAACAAAAATAAATAAAGGGGTGGATATCAATGGAACAAAGATAATAGTTTAATTCCATCTCACATAAACAGAAACAACCTAGAAAGGGAGGAAAGCAAACAGTTATTAAGACCTGAGCTCCACACCAAGTCCTAAAGACCAGGTTGCTTTGAATCAGAGGCAGTTACTGCCCTTAAGTAAACTACAGTACCGTTAGCAAGGAGACAAACAAAATCAAATAAATGCACAAACAGCCAAAAGAAAGGGCACAAGAGAAGTACTGAAAAGCCAGCAAGGCTTTCAAACAAGTGCTTTAGAAAGGTCATGGCTCTAAGTACAGCTTAGAGACTTCTTGGAGTAAGAAGACATATTAGGTAAGCAAAATATTACAAGAGACAACAAACTACCTTCTCAATAAAATAAAGCTTTCTTTAAATGAACTCACTATATAAACTGTCTTGAATTCTTATAAAAGGGAGGCTCCTAATCAGCCCAAATCAGAAAGTACACAAACAGCACAGCAACAAGTGCAAAGTGCTCCTTATCCATACCTGAAACTGGGCAGAGGCAACCAACCTGGCAGCAGCCAGGCAGCATGGCTAAAACCTCCATCCAAATCTGCATACAGCTGGGCCACCTTCTCATTGAGTTGACTTCTAATTTCCTTTCCATGTAAACAATGGCTAGCTGTTAAAATTATGAGCTCAGAAAGCGCTTCAAACACATCTAAGAGGAAGAAAAGATCATTCTCATTACAATTTTCAAAAATCTTTTAAAATAATTTAATATATAAAGAAATTGTGAAGGAAAAAAATGGATATATAAAAATTGGAATATATCCAATATTTATGAATCCTATTCATCCTCCAAAGTCTTCAGACAGCTACATAGCTGTGCAAAACTCTGGAGGCAATAAACCGAAGCCACACTGCCCCTCTGGCCCCAGTTTGAAGCTAGCTGGACTATACAGCAAGGGCCTTCACAAATAAACAAACAATAGGCATTCTAATGTGTACATCAGCGCCTTCTGTGACTAGAAAACACATCATCACAGCAGCTTCAGGTATAGAGATATTCAAGTTCCTACATCTTTTATGGGAGCTTACGGCCAACATCAGGAGGTGGTGACCTGCTGCCTCGGCCCCACTGGCCTATAAGCAGATATTGCTCCTGGTATAGATACACCAACTTCTGCTCTCAGAAGACAATACTTAGAAGTGCACACTAAAGTCTGCATTTGGTGTTACAACTGCAGAGTCATCCACACTTCCCAAACCATTAGATACACAGCAGTTCTACACATATTATACTTTGTTCTGCACACACACATAAACAGAAAAGAATAGGACCAATGTAATGATTTTGCTTACTTCTTTCTCCACTTTCTCCCCAACTCTGAAAGTATTCCTCTGTTTCTTTTTCAATTATAGAAACATACTGCTTAAAGTGGGCTATGTTAAGGCCACTTTTTAACATTTTCTTCTGCTCCAAAAACACCTTTAAAAAAAATTAAGGGTACACAACATTAAAATACATTTTTTTATTTTATTCTAAGATACGTCAGATTATTCTAGCTACATAACAAAAAAAAATTCTTAAATTTGAAAACAAAAACAATAACAGGATTTCTAAAAACTAAACCACATATGGAAACTTAAAAAAAAAAAAATGGGAAGGGGTTCCTCTCCCTGGATCCTAGAAAATGATCCATCAGGAATCCTACCTCTCACCTTTTAATGTCCCACCACTCTTTATTCAGAGACCCACTCCCAGATCTTAGTTGTATTCTAATCTCCAACCCAAACCACTTAATACACTTTCTCAAAAGTTCATTACACTTCACTATGTCCTCCTTCAACTATGTTCTCATCACATTTCTAGATATCATTCATCATTGACACCATCTTCCAGAAATTTAGAACAGCCTAAATAAAATAATTTTTGAACTAATAGCCCTTTGAGGCATTTAAACTTTAAAAATTCTAATAAAATATTTAAAATAATAAAGAGATAAATCTGAGCAAAAATTTTTGAAAACCATTGCTTTTACAAAAGGGGAGACTTTCTTCTACTACTCCTAACCCCAGAAATATTAAAATTGACTCTTCACTGCCATCCCCATTACCTAATTATGTTCTACTCATAACACACCAATATGCTAATTTGGGAGCAGGTAAAGATAATATGAAAATATTCCATACCCAGAGTAGACAAATTAAAAGGATTTTTTTTTTTAAAGATCAGGTCTCACACTACAGTCCATGTTGGGCTTGAACTCAAGATTCTCCTGCATCAATTTCCCAAATGCTGGGATCGCAGATATGAGTCACCACAGATAGCTCAAGAAGAGTTCTGATGTCAACAATTTTCAACTCCAAGCTCTTGGACTAAACTCCCAAGCAGTAGTAAGAAGTCCTTTTGATGAATAATGGTATTTTCTTGTTCCTTTCTCAAGTCAAATCCCAATATGCTAAATTATGGTTGAGTCTATTTCTTTGTATAGGAAAACCATTTAAAAATTTGTTTAGCCTTGACAACAAATATAAAATAAAATACTCATCCCTTAAACAGCTCCCCATAGTTTCTTTTTAAATATCACAAAATCTCTAATTTCTTAAATTAGTCCTGCATTACAATGTGTAATATTACGTAACTAGATGTAACTACTCTACTATAGTTTAGGGTTGTGTTTTGTCCGAGACAGACATGCCACCTACTGCATTTGGCACATCATATGCAACGCCCTTCCCAAATACGGGAGTTGTCAGTCGACTGTAGACATCCTCCGCATTCAGATCTTCATTTTTACTATTGAAAAGCAGTGCAGCTGCGTCACTCCCCAGAAGGTAAGTAAACGTCTTGCCCACCATGGTAAAGCTGAATACAGGACCATACTAAAAAAGAAAAGTAATGTGAAAAAAAACACTCCTTACATCACAGAATAAAAGGAAAAGTTCCAAATACTCATGAACTTTTAAGCAGCTGTTTTCATCTGGCCATATTACACCTCCTGTCTTCATCACAAAAGCAGCATAAATATAATGGTTTGTTCTTCTCCACAGTTTATCCTGAAAATATTTTCTACTACGCAAAACATCAGAATTCTAATGTATTTGATCATTAGGTGCTACTGTTAGCTCAGTCAGTTGCTCTACATTATTGAATATATAGGTAATATGCGAGTTGTTTTTAATTATTGTTTTGCTTTATGTTGACTATATAGAATTCTTTAATAAGCATTTATAAGAATATAACTTTTCCTTTTTGTTAAAAACTAATTTATTGCGGCTGATGAGATGGCTTATGGGTAAAATCATTTGCCATCAAATCTGACAACCTGAGTTTGATCTCCAGAATCCATGAATTGAATGATGTCAAAGAATCATTACAACAAAAGGTCTTGCACAAGTAAGACAGGACAAGTGCAGTATAAGAACAGAGACTGGGGAGCTGGCTCTGTGTTCTGCTCTTGCAGAGGGCCTGAGTTCGGTTCCCAGCACCCACACTGGGTAGCTGCCAGCTGTAGCTATAGCTCTAGTGATGTGGGAGTGATTTCTTTCTAATCTGTTGCTTTCATTGGTTAATTAATAAAGAAACTGCCTAGGCCCATTTGATAGGCCAACCCTTAGGTGGGTGGAGTAAACAGAACTGAATGCTGGGAGAAAGAAGCTGAGTCAAGGAGTCGCCATGATTCTCCCACTCCAGACAAACGCAGGTTAAGATCTTTCCTGGTAATCCACCTCGTGGGCTACACAGAATATTAGAAATGGGTTAGATCGATATGTAAGAGCTAGCCAATAAGAAACTGGAACTAATGGGCCAGGCAGTGTTTAAAAGAATAGTTTCTGTGTAATTATTTCGGGTAAAGCTAGCCGTGCGGGCGGCCGGGTGCCGGGGACGCAGCCTCGCTGCTCCTATTACAACACTCTAGAGATCTAATGCCTTCTTCTGGCCTTGGCAAACAGCTGCATTTAGACGCACAAACTATCAGAGACACAAAGGCTTTCCAAACAACTAAAACCAAATCTTAAAAGGAAAGTGTTGAAAACACTTTGGATGCAGGAGTGACATGCAAGCCCCAACCTACTGACAATTCATGGCTGCTAGGGGCTGAAGAGTCAGGTTTTAAGAGTGTGGCCCGAAGCAGGTTCACCATGTTCTAATGGATGGCCCCACACCCATGCATATACAAACAGCACGAATTGCACTGAGTGCTTTATTTTTTAAAAAATAACATAAAGTTCAGAGGGAGACATGGGGGGAAAAAAATCAAGGAGGAATGGGAAAAGTGGAGTGGAAGTAAATACGATCAAAATACAATATGTACACTTATGAAATTCTTAAAGACAATTTTAAATTATATTACAACAAAGGAGAGAGTTCTCTTAAGTAATTAATTGAAATAATTAACAAGTGAAGTGATTAACAAGAGGTCTATGCAAAAGCACTGTTTGCAGAGGAAAGCTTCAAGGACTTAAATATCTCCATTGTCCAAGTGGAGAGTGAAATCACACTGGATCGACAGAGCAATAGAAAAAAGACAGAAAATCCCAAAGATACATGATTAAGAAAAGTGATAAAAGTCAGCTTTGACTATAAATAGTGAAAATAAAATTTAAAACTATTTTTTAAAACATAATTGTTAGAACGACAGGTTTCTTCACATTGTAGAGACTAACCCAGGACAAACACTCTGGGAAGCTAAACAGGTCAACACGGCCTTTTATCTCTTAAACCAGAGATGTTTCCAATAATGCCAATATGCAGAGAGGGTACAACATTTATTTAATGCGCTTCCATTTAAAAGAAAAGCACTTCTCTAAACTAGTTTCTCCACCTCTGATTTTTTAAAAGGCTTACCTTCTCATATGCATTTTCCAGGAACTCAATTGGACTTTTCCCAAATGCTATTGCATGGCCAAGGAATGGAATTGGAGAGAAAATGTACGGTGGACTTTTCTGCAAAAAAAAAAAGAAAAGAAATTTTCATTTTCATTTAATTAAGAGTTGTTAGAGAGCCAGCTTGAGATTACTGTTTTAAAAAAATAAGTATATTTTAGAGAAAGTATAGTCAAAAAGAATTCAAAATAGAAATGACTAGGCAGAAAGGCACTGCAATTTTGAACAGCGGTAGCTAACAAAAAACGTCCAATATTATTGAGGCTTCAGGCAAAAAGGTGGAGCAAACAAGGGGAGAGTTGACTGCATTTGCAAAGTTTCTGCAGTCTACGAGCACTCCTTTCAATCCCAGAGTCTTGCTTGACTTTTTCTGAAACAGAAAAAGCCAAATAGTAAACTACAGAAAAGAAAATGTTTCTCACATTTACAGGGAAACGGAAGTTTGTCATGCTTCTCTGACTGCAAATAACTAGAATCATCAATATTTGAGAGAACGGACCTTCTCCAGCAGGAATTTTGTAGTGCTTGTCTTAAAAGGGCTTTAGATGCCACCAAATAAGATCTTCAGATTGCCAAGACTCTGCGAGGAAAAAAAACGTGCAACGATGAAAATAGATGATGTTCCTCTCATCTTTGGTGGTCTCAAAACAGCAAAACCTCACAGCACTTTAGAATAAGGTACCTTTGTCTTTCCAGTGGTAAACACAATCTCCTCAAAGCAATGTAGAAGCACACTTTCAAACTCACCACCCAAGGAGTGAAGGCTGGAAGATGCGCCAAGGTGAGCCTTGCCTACAGAGCAAGTTCCACCGCCGCCACCCTGGGTTACAATAAGGCCCCGCCCAAAAAAAATGCTTTTAACATAGCATATCTAATAAAAGTAAGAAATAGTAACTGTCTAGTGCTTGTTCGGGTTGAAACAAAAGTAATTTTAAAAGCAACTTGGTTAGGATTTAATGCTGGATACAGTGCCGTTCTTACATTCCATTGTCGGTTTCAAAGGAGTGATTTCCATAGCTTCCAAATGTTGATTACAAAGGGCATTCATCAAATAACATTTGGGAGACTTGGAGCTCGGGGTTTGCTGTAGTGCTAGGTTAGATTATTTTAACAGTATCACACTCTCCTCAGGCACTTATGAACTGGCCACAATTTCCCTGACACTGATATTAATAGCCATTACCTCCAATAGCCCACAGGATACTAAACACACAAGGCAATAGAGAGAGGGACGGCCACCGGGGCGCCGCTGTTGCCCATATTACTCGCCACCAAGGCCCTCACAAAAATCCTGAACACCTCGAAAGGAAACAGCAAAGCCAGTACAGCGTTCTGCAGTTACAGTCACGTCCAAGACCAGCCAACTTCATCCAAAAGGCCACACACACCAGTCTGCACTTCCATCGCTATAACTACAAACGCTGCAAAGCGAGAGCCTAGTCAGATGGTCAAAGCAAGTTACTGCCACGGCAGAAACTGCGGCGGCCAGCACAGCCCCGAATTCGGATTCCAACGACCCCACTACCGAAAGCAAAGATCAGGATCGCCTGCAACACCGGCGTCTGCAGCCACCACCCGGGCCCCCAGCAACCCTCCACCGCAAGGCTGACCCAGGCACAGAACGAGGACCCCTGAGGTGCACGTACCGCCCCGGCGGGCAGCTGGACCATGTGGCCCACTGCGAGGCGGAACAGGTAGATCAGGCTGAGCGTGAAGGCGCAGGCGATAAGCAGCGTGGAGGGCAGGTTGCCTCCTGTCACCTGCTCCATCGCCTGGCCCAGCACCAAGCCGCCCGACTGCAACAAGCCCAGGAACACCATCCCGGCCGGCCGCCGCGTCGCTCCCCCTGGACGAGCTGGAGGCCGAGGTCGCCGCTGCTTCTCCGAAAAGATGTAGCAGGAGAAGCCGAATAGTGGGCGTCGCAAGGCGGCCCCGGCCTCCGGGTCTCTACAGGCCCGGGTACCTCCCACACCCGCGGCCCGCCGCGCGCCACCGGCACGTCACAGACAGGGCGGGGCCTGCTGGCGGCCACGCCCCCTCTGACCTCGGGGATCCTTGCGCCACCGAGGGGCCCTGAGGGAGTGGGCTTTGCCTGTGGCACTGGGGTTCGGGCAAGCAAGTGATCGCTGCAGACACGGCCACGGCCTGAGGACCGCGGGCCACGAGGGCCCTTGATCCCCAGGAACACAGCGCCGGGAGCGGGCACGGGAGGTCCTGGCGGAGGGATCTCGAGACCAGCCCGCTGGAGGCGGCGGAGGCAGAGGCGAAGCGCTCTGTGATTGCACCGCTCGCCGCTGAGGTGATGTCTGCCTATGTGGCGTCAGCGGGACTGGCGGCCCGGGCACCGCCCCCTCCGTGGGGCGCGGGCTGCTGCACCTATCCCGCCCTATCGCTTCCCGGACTTTTGGTGAGACCTGCCCTTCAGGAGCCCTGCAATCGGAGTTGTGAAAAAACGAGGTTCTGCAGACTCAGACTGGAGGATGAGGCCGTGGGCTCACCCGTACCCACCCAATTACAATTTGTTGTTTGTGTTGTTCAACAGGTTGTTCGTATAGGGCCACGGAGTTAACAAGTGATGCTTGTGTAGTGTGCTGTTGCACCAAAACAAGTCTTCCAAAATAAATACAGATATCAGTGAACTGAGGCCAGAGCTCCCCAGTACCCCCTTTCTAATAGTTTACTTGCTAGATTTGAAGCAGGAGTTACCCTGATCACACTCATTCTCAGATGACATGCTTCCAAATTTTACCCTCCTTCGTGATCCTTCACATGGGGTCCTATACATCTACATTTATTTATTCAACCAGATTTAAGAGCTAGGTTTTTTGGCTAAGCTTGGAGATGGCAGCGTAGTGGATGAGACAAAACTGCTGCCTTCTACCCGGAGAGCCACATTTTATCTTAGCGGGTCAATAAAGGCCCAAACTAAACTTATTTCTTCCCACGCCTCAACCAGCAAGCCTTCCTGCTGTGGCCATACAGGAAGGTCTTTACACCGTTTAACTACTTCCTCACATCCGTCATCGAATCTAATAGTCCGTTTTTATTGCCACTGCTTGAGGTAAGAGCCTCATCATTTAGGATCTGTGTTGCTACAGCAGGAACGTTGTTCACCGTGTTCCAGGGACTGTCTTGTGTGCTTGATGAACTAGAGTAAGTCCAGGCCATTACTAACCCTGAACATGGTGAGGAGAAAGAGGTAGACAATCATCCAATTAAAATAAGTTTTGTTTAATACTGGCTTTGGTCTGAGCATGGGTAAGAACTCTAGTGACTGACGACTCTGCTTCTCTGATCCTTCAGTTTTCACCCCTGATAGCTGACTCCGAGTTTTTATTATTAAGACCAATTAGAGTTTCCCATCTACACTTCCCACCTTTGGTGCAATTGTGGGCAAGCATACATCCTGACATACTTCCTGCCTAAGGTATCGCCCACCTGTGTATGAGCAAGCACATCCTGAGCAGTTGGGGTAACCAACCTTGTCTATAGAAGTGAAAATTCATGGCTTATCTCACCAAAGGCAGAGATGAATCTGCCCTGAGCACATGAATGTAGGGGAGCTGACTCAATCACTGCACCCGAGAAGGGTAACACCAGTGGCTCTATCCGACCTACCTAGTTAACACCTAGGCCCACAGCTGGGCCTTAGTTTGACCCACCCTAGCATCTACCCCATCTAGGTCCTGCTGGAGCTCATGAAGAGACTGGTCCTGTGGAACAAAACCCCCAAGCAAGACCTTCAAGACACAGGATACCCCAGAAGAGCTCCAGTGAGGATCTAGCAAGGTCGGTATACCAAAAATCAGAGGTCTTGAATCAGACTAATGACTCATTGCAATCGACAGTTGCCAGTCAAGTCGATGGGACAAAGGGGTATACTATATGATACACCAAAACCTCTGATATCATCTGTTGTTCTTAAAAAATAATAAAAAAGGCGGGGTGTGTGTTCTTCTTGAACACGGGGCACGGGACAGACACGCACGGCGGAACAAACACAGACACGACACGGCGGCTCCCACGTGGGTTCGCTTTAATGGGGGAGGGAAACACAAAA
>NW_004949224.1:731546-745834 GCF_000317375.1 Microtus ochrogaster | reverse complement strand
CTCGTGTGGCCCCTGCCTTTTAACGGGGGGCCCAAGGCAATCTGGGAAGAATATCCACACCTGCGCGCAGGTGTGCGCACAGGCAACCATAGTCCAGGGGGAGTCTGGGAGTTGTAGTTTTCCAAAAGAACAACATCATCAAGATGAATGAAGAAGTGATGGAGAGTCAGGGGAGAAGGAGAAACAGAGATTTTTCTGTTTCAGGTGTTGTTTTTTGTTGTTGTTCTGTTTGGGCTTATAGGGGGTTTTGTTGTTGTTGTTGTTGCTTTTACTTGTTTGTTGCTTACTTTGTTTTTTTTCATGGGGTGACGCAGCAGGGATGGGGAGAATATGAGGGATCTGGGATGTGAACAGAATTAGGGCACATGATGTGAAACTCCTAAAGATTCAATAAAGAAATTTTTTAAAACTTTGGAAAGAAAAACTGCTGGACATAGAATTTCATAACTGTCATCTCAATACTCAGGATAGTGCAACAAGCAGATTGCCAGGAGTTCGAGACCAGTCTGGTCTACAAAGTGAGTCTAGGTCAACGTGAATGAGAAAGTGAGATCCTAGTTCAAACAAACAGATAACTTTTAAAATAACAGTTTATTAGAAGGCTAGATTATTAGTGGTTAGATAAATGAATTCCATATATCATGTACTACATTTTGAGGTCTTCTATCCTTGATGAATAACTAATTTTGATCTTTTGTAAAGAGTCAAGAACATTTTCACACTGTTTTTTTTTTTTGGTTTGTACATTTTTTTCCTATATGGGAACTATACTTTTTGTTTATCAGAGTCAATATATACCAACATATATTCCAATATTCCTATTCAATTTTCCTATCTGCTGTGGTGTTTGGAGTATATAAAAATCCAGTCCAAATTCATCTATTGACCACAATACCAGTTTTTGCTTTATTTATTTGGGAACTCTGATGTGTTGTGTTTTTTTTTTTTTTTATCCTTCTAAGACATTAAGCCTTTTTCACTATTATGTTTCACTATTAAACTTTGCCAGGGAATAGTTTTTCCTTGCAGTTTTAAATGAACATACTTGCAGCTTCTAAGCTTGAAATCTTTTCTGAGAATTTTTTTTATCATACCTACTGCCAAAATTTCATCAGCTGCCACTTTTTGATGTAGAGACACCATTTTCTTAGAAGAAACACATGCTAAGTCCAGGAATGACAACAGGAGGTAGCTACATTCATGAAGGAGTGGACTAAGGTCATGATCCTTCTGTGAAGACAAAGCCAAACCCCACAAACCCACTTATCACCTATAGAGGCCACAAACTACTCATACAAACTGGTCTTTCAGGATTCTAGTTCTGGACACTGCTCCTTGACATTTGTTCTCCCTAAACAGCCCCTGCCCCGTTTTTTGTTTGTTTGTTTGTTTTTTAATAAACCAGACTTGGACTATTTGCTGCATCTGTCAGAAGATGCTTCAAGCTTGCTTATGCCTGGGTTACTCAAAGAGGCCAAAAAAGACATGTGATGCATATACATTGGTCAAAGTGATATCAGTACCTCCAAGACCTAGGAAAAAAGACAGGAAAGGGGGCCATGTTAATATAAGAGCTGGAGCAAGAAGTAAAGAGAGGCAGACGTCTTTGGAGCATGATGCTGCTATTGTACTCTGGATCTCACAGTAGCTGAAATTACTGGCCCAAGGCCTGTGCAAGACTTTGACTGCCAGCATCCTGTTATGAGAGGAAGAAGGGTCTCTGAGCCTGCCTCCTTAGCTCCCAGGGACCTACAGACAAGACTTAGACTGCCAGCATCCTGTTCTAAGAGGAAGGAGGGTCTCTAGGTCTTTCTTTCTCCTCTCCATGGTCTTGTGGTCTTTCTTTTCCCTCTCCATAGTTTTCCCCAGTCTTTCTTCTCATCTCCATCCTCGCGGGAGCCTGGAGGGCCACCCGGGAGCGCTGGCATCCATTAAAACTGGGATTTTTCTAATTCGGTTTGATTTGGTCTTTGGATTATTGTGTCAGCAGAGAGGTTTGTTGGGCTGTAAAACGTTTTCACATCTCCACATCTCCACAACCCTGTTCAGTGCCTTTGTTTTTCTTGAGACCTAGTTTCAAGTAGCTCAGTCTGGCCTTGAACTTGCTATAAGACTGAGGGATGACTTTGAACTCCTGATCCTCCAACCTCCACCATTATTTCTGACAAGTTCCCATGATGTCTTTATATTCGATATTAGTGACGTAAATTGTGTAATGATGTTTAGATAGACCTTAACTTGTTTTACATATACTTAAAAAGTTGAGTATGGTGCTGGGGTTACAAGCATGGGCTGTGTGTGTGTGTGTGTGTGTGTGTGTGTGTGTGTGTGTGTGTGTGTGTGAAGGCAGAAAAGATTAATCAATGATGCAACTTTGAATAGAAAGACAAAGGGATACAGTGATCCCTGAGACATCTTCCAGATTCTGACGTGAGTCAGTTTTTAAACATGTGGCAAAAAGAGCAGTAAATACACAGTCTCTCCCATCATTATCTCAGCAACTGTTTCTCCTACATTGTGTGACAAATGGTAAATCTTTCACCAGCAGACTAGCACAAGATTTCCGAAGGGGGCAGGAGGTGAGAAGGGGAAGGCAGAATTCCCATTATCAGGATCCATTGTTTCAGTAATCTGAAAGTCAAAGTAAAGGACACAAGTATATTTACACATGCTAATTCCTGCCTGGTATGCTGGGTACATTTCTCCACTCTTGTTTCAGCATCTGAGGCTTGAAGTAAAATATGCCTGTACCTGAAGCAAATATCATGAATGGAATACAAGCAGAAATGTTAATTCCATAGATGCAAGAAGAACAGCCACCAGCCCAAATCATGGCCAAATTAATTAAAGCAAGCTTTATTTTTAATTTGTCTTCCACTGTAGTGGGGTTCAAGAGATTAGCACTGGATATGGGGAAGATAAGGTTTTCATAGCTTAGGAATACAAGGTTTCCAAATGGGGAATTTGGCAGACAAATAAGCAGAGGTCACAGAAGCAGAACATAACAGGTTGGTTATAACAATCTCCCGAAACAAAGACATGGTTGCAAGGTGGTCATAACAAACTCCTGAAACATAGGTATGGTTGCTCTTTACTACAATAGGCTGTACAGAACCATTTGTAGTTAAGATTACAGGTGGGGCATAGCCCAATCCTTGAGAAACAGGTTTAATCAAAGCAGAAATGAATCTAGTTTGATCTTACTATAAGATAGTTTTCAAGCCCAATATGGAAGCAGGTTGGTTTATCACTCCCTACTTGTCTTATGTGACCCTGTTAAATCCTAGATAGGGTTCCTTTGGGTTTGTTGTTTTTGTTATTTTAAGGTCTGATAATATCAATAGATAATATCATTCTTTCTCTGGGAGAGGGAGAACAGATTTGTAATGTGTCGAAAAATGCATGGCCCAATTGTATATCTGATTAGCACTGAGTGGCCTTTCATATGTCAATAAGCACTATAGGAAGCCATTTTGTCCTCTTTGCCAGGGAGTTTCCTTTTGACATAGCATTCCAATCTTTCACTGAGGAAAAGACATACTGTCTTTTGTACCCACTCCCAGCTGAAATTAGAACTTTGTCGCCAGGGCCCAAGAAGACTGGAATATTAATCAATAACAAGGAGGGGGTTCTGGCAATGGGCATTTATCAGAAGCATCTGGTTTGTTGACTCATCTGAAGAGACAGGAATAAATCATGTCAGCTGAACATAACATCAGTTTTCAGCAAGTCAAAAGCTCTCTAGTTTTATAAGACTATCTGGGGGTGGTATAATATAGATCAATTTTGGAGCAGTTTGTAACCCTTGGCAAGTTTCTGGGTGGTGTCTATCAGCTGAGTGGAAATCTTCCAGGACCTATATAGAAGTTAAGGAACTTAAAGGAAAATCTTATATTTGGAGCTGCCCCTTATGGATAGGGAATAGGCAGGGAAGCTTAGGCAGTTGATTGGTATGACAGGAGTACTTATCTGGAGTTCTTTTGACTTGTGACAGGTGAACTTAAGTTGCAACTATCTGAAGCTTAAATAAATTTTTCTGGTGTAACATAAATTCTGTTCTTTATAATGAAACCCAGAGACAGCTATTAGGAGATGAAAGCTGAAAGATCAGAGAAGCAGCGCAGTCAGAACTAGAGAGTTCTTAACCTCTACCAATGCTTAGACCAAATGGGCTAACTGTCTCAGACTGAATCCTCAGATTGCTTGATCAGACTGAATCCTCAGACTGCACCTGTCTCTCAAACTGGCTGAACTCTCTGCCCAGCCAGATCACTCTGTCTCCACCTTCCTAATACTGGGATTAAAGGCATGTGACCCCAAGTTTTGGGATCACATTTGTGTGAGCTCTGTTTCTCTTTTAGACATATTCAATCTTGTGTAACCCAAAAGGGTTTAAAAAAGCCAAAAAAGTCTTTAAAGAGACAGAGTACAGACAGTCATAGAGTAAAGGAGTGAAGATAATAAAATAAATATTAAAAAGTAATAGCATACCATCAAGCAGTCCAGGCAAGAGCAGTTTCTTGCCCAAATGGCTAACCAACTCCATAAGGAGCTTCTTTGATGCCCATCTTCCTCTTCTTGAAGTAGATTGGTGCTGCCAATGTGTTTCATTGTTATGATAAGTCTTAAGCTCTTAAAATATTTTAATTTTATTTAAATGCCATATTCTGAAGGTCTCTAAAAGATTTGAAGAATACCTAACTGAAATATATTTTAATGTATCTAGAAAACCTAACTAACAACTACAAGTTTGACTATTATAGATGACTTTCTATTTGCCTATATTTCTTAATTATATGTTACATTTTTTAAATGAGCTGGACAAACATAATACCTTAATCAAGATCAGAAATACATATACACAGTATAACAAAATTGACCTTAAATTTGTATCAATAAACCAGGATCCATACCAATGCAAATCTTTATAGCATATCTCCCTTTAAATGGAAACAAGCATTTATAGACAATATTTTAGAATATGAGCATAGATCTTTCCAAACTGCTTCCTGCTTTTTGTTGGGCAAAGTAATTTTTGGGGGGTGTTCTTGGCAACCTTTTGGGGGCTCTTGGTCCATCAAACCACATTAGTCTGGAAGGATTCCACAGGTTCTCATCTTCTGTGGAAACAAAAGCAGAACCTCTTTTCCAAAGCAACATATCCTTAGACCCAAATTCTGAAGTCAAGCTACCTTTATGTTGATTTAACTTATCAGTCCATAGAATGAAATGTCTCTCTATACTTAGATCCTTAACAGTCAAAAATTAAAAGAAAACACAATATACATAATTCAGACTCTGTGTATATTCCATCTTTACATGGCTTGTTTTTATTCTATTACTTTTTAATATTTATTTTATTATCTTCACTCCTTTACTCTATGACTGTCTATACTCTGTCTCTTTAAAGACTTTTTTGTTTTTTTATTCCCTCTTATTTTTATAACTCTCCATACTCTTTTTCTTCTCTCTCCTAAGCCTGTGTACATTTATTCAACACTGTGACTCATTTAGAGATCTTTTCTATCTGGATTTGTCTTTATTGAATATCTGTAATTCTTTTCTGACCAGAATGGCTTCTTAAAATGCTAAGCACTTCTTTAAAAACTAAGCAACAGCCATACCAGGGCAAACAAGGCCCTGCCTGCCTGCTCCACCCAGTCCAGCAGGGGCTGTTTGCTGCCTCTGAAAGCCATGCTCACAGCCCCATTTTTAGGCACACAGCCAGTCTATGTTGCCATTAAACACGTTGTACTCTGTTCACAAACCCCATTTAAATACTCAGCCTCCTGAAAGAGCCAGAGATCGCACTGGCAGCATAGCCCAAAAAACCGGCATTCTAAAATGATGTGGCTTTTTTCTGCTACTGCTGGATCAAGAAGACCTCTCTTAAAGGAGCTGTAGCATGCCACCAGTAAGCAGAGCTGACTGGCCAAAAAAAAAAAAATACAATTTTTGAATTGAAACTCTCTTAATATCAACATAAATCACAAATACAGCCCCTAGGGAAACTGGCAACTTCATTTTTCTGCTTTTTTCATAGTGTATCATTACAGAATATCACAATTTCTTGTATGATTCACTAAAGCTTAACAAAGTTAGCAAAGACAAAGAGTGTTGTAGAAAATTATTTTCAGGTATGTTACTTTTGTATGTTGCATTAGTTTAACTCTGTGAAGTTATGATTCTTTGCCTGTCTAAAACACCTTATGATTTAATAAAGAGATTAATGGCCAATAGAGAGACAAGAGAAAGGATAGGCAGGTCTAGCAGGAAGAAAATATAAATAAAAGGAAAAGCAGGCAGAGAAGAAGGGAGCAAGAGAACAAGGAGAGGAGGACTTTGGGACCAGCTACCCACCTACACAACCAGCAACCAAGGAAGAGTGAAAATAAAGAAAGGAAAAAGCTCTGACGCAAAAGGTAGTCAGGATAACTTATGTTAAGAAAAGCTAGCAAGAAATAAGCCAAGCTAAGACCAGGCACTTATAAGAAAGAATAAAGACTCACATCATGTGTTATGGATTTGGGAGCTGGGTGGCGGGCCCCCAAAAGAGTAAAGAAACTGCTGTGAGCCACTAGCTAGCTGTACAGTAAATGTACAGCTAAATGATCACCAGACAAACTCATGAGAGTGTTTTCCGTCCAATGAGGAACCCAATTTGCAGAGCTTCAGGGATACCTGTCTTTTGAATAATCCCTAACAATTCTGTGGAAATCTTATGAAGCCATGGCTCTTTCCCTTCCATAATGGATTCGTCCTGAAATATCCCAGCAGTATAAATCATTCATTGAAATAACTCTTCCTGTATGGGCAAATGGATGACCTTATCCACAACCTTTGCTCTAATAACCAAATCTACATAAATCTAGACACCCACAATTATCCTTATTGACAGGAATTATTGACAAGAATGAAGCCACAAGCAGGAGGCCCTGAACAAGAAAGACAGTATGTCTGCTTTTTCTGATAAATAGGTCTGGGTGGTCATGAATTCTCTAATAATCTACTCAGAAGAGTATAATCTACTGGCCTTTGTTCTACCCTAACAAGCTATTAATATTCTGTACTTACCTTGACCTTTCATTTTACACAAGGTCTTAGCCTAAGAAATTGACTGTACCTTTACCCCTAAAATATACAGGAAAAAAAGCTTAGGTCACTAAACCAGACCCAGAGAAAGAAATTCTTCCTTACCTGGGTGCCAGCAGATACAGCACCCTGATGTTTAGTCAGGCAGGGTCAAGCTCCATCCTAATCCCCCTGGTATCTGCTGGGGGAGCTTCAAAGCCATGCTCCTTCTAAGACATAAGGCTCCTGCCTTGTCAATCTTTTATCCATCTTATTAGTCCTAAGAACTGCATGCTTGGTGCCATTGTTATCGCCTATGGAATTGCTAACTATGTCTGTGTGGGTATATAAACTGGAAACCTTATGAGACAGGTAGAACAGCAAGGAACATCAAAAGGGGAACATCAAGAGAGCATTTGAGAGAGCATAGAAAGAATAAATGGTACATGATAGAAAGACTTCTGTGAGCTAATTTATTTCATTTACCCTCAGGCCTTATTAGTAAGGTTTTTGCCTGCTATAGCAATCCTTCTGAATCCTGAGAGGTTAAGTGAAGCTTAACCGCAACATAAACCTCAATATAAAACAATCAAGATTCTGACATACCAGTGTAGGGCTAGAGTGAAAGAAAATCCAACAAAGAAGGCCAGACACACATTTTAAAATCAGTATCTGTTAGTCTAAATAGATCTTGTGTATGGAGAGACATTCTATAAGTTTTTGTTTTGTTTTGTTTTGCTTTGCTTTGCTTTGTTTTTTTGCCAGACTGCTTAGGTTATTGTCCTGTTGCATCAGAAGATAGCACCATCCCAGTTTCTGATGTTTAGTGTTTGGTGTTCATAGTTGTGGCCCTAACCCTTTAGCTTTTTTAAAAGTCTCTATTAGTCAGCCAGTAACTACACTGGGTGTTTGGGATTCCAGTGTAGCTCAAAGACTTTCTCAAGGTAAGTTTTTAAAAGCCACGTCTTGGGTTGACAGACTTGAGTTAGCAAGAACATTCAACAAGAAGCAGAATTAGAGAAATAAAGAAGCAAGGTTAGCATATTTGGAGATTTTTCCTGAACTATGAACTTTGGTGGATTAGGCTTTGTTTTCATTTGGCTCGTGCTTTTCTTTATGTACTGGGCCTTGCAGCTTGAAAGGTAAGATTTTCTATGTATACGTTTTAAATTATCAACCTTGTATTATAAGTTTTAAATCCATTTTTGTTATATCTCTTACAGCTTTTTATCTATATAGAATAAACTTAATTTGAAGCACAGAAAGTTAACACAATAGTCTTACAATCTTGAGATAAGGTTTATCTTAGCAAAAGTTTTAGGCAATTAAACGAAACCAATAATCTAATTTTTTTTATCTGCTCTGCGTTGTTTTTTCAGGTGGATCTCCTGACATAGGATAGAAACTTTCCAACCCCAGAACCAGCTTCCCAATAAAGTAGAATATCATAAAGCTATATTTCAACATTATCCATACCCAAAAGTTTTGAGTCCCTGCTGAACTGAATCCAGTAACCTGCAAGTTCAAAAATGAGAAATTCTGAATCCTAGTCACAAAGTGATCATGTCAAGCAGTGGCAGTGGCAGTTGCTGGAGGCAGGAGAATTGGGCCTGGATAGATGTGCACAAAACTCCCCAGGGAGGCATGCTGGGGGTGCTAGCATTGCCCCAACCCAAAAGAGGGAGCTAGACCTTGGTTTGGCTCCCAAGTCTGTCTGTTACTGGAAAAGACAAATAGAGGCACAGAAACACATACAAGGGATGAAGACAGCAAAAGCTAAATCAACAGACTGTTCACACATTCAGAAGATACTCGTCAAAAGCAAAACTTGGGATGGTCACCTTTATTCAAGCCAGAGAGTAGAGGCAACTCTGTTAGAGCTGAAAAGGAAAATTCCAGGCAAGCAAGCTGTAAATCGTGGCAGTTCCTCAGGAAGGATGGAGCATGGAAACAGCGAGAAAAATATCAAGCCATTTGACTTAAACCGGGTATGGAGGTCAGCTATAAGTGGCCTCATGGCAGGGAGTAGAGCTTTAGAGAAAGAGAAACTCCCATGTGTTAGGGAAAACAT
This sequence comes from Microtus ochrogaster, assembly GCF_000317375.1. Lineage (NCBI taxonomy): Eukaryota > Metazoa > Chordata > Mammalia > Rodentia > Cricetidae > Microtus > Microtus ochrogaster. The sequence goes on along the minus strand of NW_004949224.1, from coordinate 736,692 downwards.
GCTTAGACTAGAAAAAGAGAAAGCTTCCTCAGAAAAGCAGGCAGACTTATGAAGCTGTGTGTGTGGGTGAAGTTCTGTAAGCTACTGCACAGGGCCATGGGACTTCTAGAAAGGAAAATGATCTCAGCCCTTCAGCCTCTTCAGCGTATTTTAAGGTAGACTTGCTTATTTTCTCGAGAATTGATTCACCTGCCCAACTGGCTAAGCTCATGAGGAGAAAGTACATTCTTCAGTGTAACACCCCTCCCTCTAAAAAGGTAACCCTAATGTCACTTAGGGAATGGCTCAAATTTGGACATAGCTATAAGCCAAATATCCTGGAAATGTAGAGATCTAGTTTCAGGGCTGGTCATCAGACAGAGCTTGGGTTTCCACTGTGATGTATAGCTTCCAGGCTGGGTGTGCTCACTTAGAGGAAGAAATCAGCGCTCTCTTCCAGCAGAGAACTGAGAACATTTGTGGGGCTGCTTTGTCTGCAGGGGCCCCTTCCTCAAGTCTGCCTACCTACTTTCTATCTACTGCTCTCATCTCAAGCACAGGTACTGCCCTGTCGACACCCCGATCTCCTTAGAGGCTACTACCTGGAGGGTCTGAGAGAGCTTTACTTAGAAACAACGTGACAGCACAAATTAAGTACACTGCAAAGGGACCATGGGTTTCTTGAGTTATCTAGAGTCCCTGGTTACAGCCAAAGGACTCCTTCTATGGTGTCTAGAAGAAGGAATTTGTTTTTAAGAGGCGTAATTGTGTCATTCTCTATTTTGATTGACAGGCTTGAATCATGTAAGCTTTTTTTCTATACACTTGCTTTTCTCATGATTTATTTCGTTTTAACCAAATGCACACCCAATTATTCATAGGCATAAGATGGTGAGTAGGGTTTTTAAGCTCCCCAAAAGATCACTCAGAGCTGGGCATGGTGGCACACACCTTTAACCCTAGAACTCCAGAGTCAGAAGCAGGAGATTCTATGTGATTATGAGTCTACATAGGCAGTCAGTCAGACCTATAGAGAAACTCTTTCTCAAAAACAAAAACCCAAGAAGTTCAGATGGTGACTTCTAAACACACTTACCTGAATCAACCCCAAACTTTTAGTTCTCAGATATGTTCCTACATATGTTATAATGGACAGAAGAGGAGGGTTACCAATGCCTTTGCTAAGGGAGGGCTGATGTATCCCATTGTTTGTAGTGGAGTAAACACACAGATCAATACAGGTGAAAGCCCCAGGTTGCTAGGCACATTATCAGGACAGGGTGTGTACAACCCAAGCCAAGTGGAATCCCAGGTGGCCAAGCTATTTCAGAGTTCATCTGTGATGGTGGTTTGATGTAGGTTCTGGCTGTGAAGCGCAAGATGGTTTCAAATTCGCAATCCTCCTTCATCCTCCAAGGCAGCAGCCATTGCTGAGGCTAGCTTTACTACATTTCCATTCTGGTAATTTTTTCTCTTGTCTCTGAAAATGTTTTCTGAAGATTCCATTGATTAACCATTAATTTCTTTTTTTTTTTTTTTGAGACAGGGTTTCTCTGTGGCTTTGGAGCCTGTCCTAGAACTAGCTCTGTAGACCAGGCTGGTCTCGAACTCACAGAGATCCGCCTGTCTCTGCCTCCCGAGTGCTGGGATTAAAGGCGTGCGCCACCACCGCCCGGCTAACCATTAATTTCTATTTTAAAAATGTTTTGATTGTCAGACAGGCTATGTAAGTTTTTTATATGCACATGCCCTTCCTCATGCTATATCTAACTTTAAGCAAATACACATCCAATTACTCATAATCATAAGATGTTGAGTACATTTTTTCCTCTAAATATTGATTCAGAAGATGAAGTTTGCCATCCTGCACACATGCACTCCAGACCCATTGAGTTACTACCACTACCATTTGGGGTAATAAGCTGTGGAAAGCACAGAAAGTGCCCTCTGTGGTGTGTAAGGCAGGGGGCACAATAGTATTAGCCACAAAACAAATTTGAAGCTACAATGGGATGTCATGATTACATATACAATGGTGGTCTTTTGAATGAGAAATGTCTCCCATAGGTGCATGTCTATGAGCCTTGGTTCATAATTGGTGCTACTGTTTGGAGGAGGTTTAGGTGTTGCAGCCTTGATGGAGGAAGTAAGCCACTAGCACCAGGGCTGTAAGCTCATACAGCCTCACCCTACTTCCATTTTGCTTTCTCTGCTTCATGCTTGCAACTAAAATATGATTTTTCAGTTTCATTGAGCTGCCACCCCATCCCTCTCTCCTCACCCTTCAAATGGTGGACTCATGTTTCTGCACTGTTAGCCAAAATAAACATCTTCTTCCATAAGTCACTTCTGTTTATGTATTTTATCACAGCTATCCAACCTTCAAAGGGAAGCAAATACTCAATCTAAAATGAATAAGCCTTACAAAATTATGTATTAATTCCTTCTGTCTCTGACTAAAATATCTAACAGAAACAATTTAAGAATTTGTTTTAGCTCATGGTTTCAAAGAACTGCTTGGCACATATACTTGGAGATAACATTATCACCATGTTAGCAGGATCTTACTCATCTCCTGGTGAGCAGAAGCAGAGAAAATACAGGAATACTGAAAGGGCAAGATTTAGTCTCAGGGACAAAATCCCAGTGACCTGCTTCCTTCAACTGGGCTCTACCTCCTACCTTTCATCTCCTCCAAATAATGTTATCATTTTAGGAATCTGCCAAAAGATTAATCCATCAGTTTAGGGCACTAAAGAATGAAATTCAATCATTAACCCTAGATGAGGAACAAATTGATAAGAACAACCACCTCACATATATTAAGTAAAAAATGCTATTTGGGGCTGGAGAGATGGTTCAGAGGTTAAGAGCATTGGTTGCTCTTGCACTGGTTTGATTCCCAGCACCCACATAACAGGCCACAATTGACTATAACTCTACCTGCAGGGGAGCCCAAAAGGAAATTAGGAAGTATGGCTTTGATAGAATAGGTATGGTCTTGTTAGAGGAAGTGTATCATTGTGGAGGGTGAGTTTAGAGGTCTCCTGTGCTCAAAAAAAAGGAATTTAGATACAGGGTTCTTGGTTTGAAAAGAAAAATAGGGGGATATAGAAATAGGATAAAAAGGTAGATTATTGAATCTACCTTTAAAAACCAACTATGTGTTTTTAATATTTTACATTGATATGGAATTTTGCAAATTGATACAACCTTGAGATTAATTTTGTTAGACCATATTGTACTTATATTTCTAATCTTGTTCAAGTTATTGTACCTATTCAGCTCATTTAACAATGTAATGCAAATTTCTGAAAGTTATTATTACCAACTATTTAGGATAAGGAAGTGAAATATAGTAGTTCGTCACTTATTACAACCACGCCTCTCTAAAATATGTGCTTGATATATTTTAGAGAGGTGGTCTTCAAACACTTCAAAGACCTACAGAATATGGTATGTTTAAAAAAAGAATATGGTATGTTTTAATAACATACAATTCTTTTTTATGACAATGATACATGCCGATTCCCAGCAGCACTAATCTATTTCAAAAAAGATGATGGGCATTGAAGAAATTCCACATGGGATTTACTTTCTTTGAACAAAAGTAAGCCATTGGATTAGAAAATGCCCTGCCTCGACTGCTGACAGTATGCTTTACAAATTGGACAAGCATGACACAAAAGAAAAGATTGTCAAACTTTATGAAGACAAGGTAGGGCAGCCCTTTAGAATATCCTGCTTCACATTAAAGTCTTATATGCTAGGCCTGTAGGCCAAGGATGGATGCTGTTTCTGATATTTCTCATATTTTTTATAATTCATTTGCTTGCACTTCCTGCTTACTCAGGTAATATCATTTCCTTCTTGAGCATTATGGAGTTGAAGACTTTATGGTTATAGTTTTCTTTGTTACCAGATTCAGTAAAGAGGTATAAAGTGTAAGAAGTTGAGAGACATTAAAAGATAATTTTGGTAGTGCAAGTTAGAAAAGAAAGTGAATTAAGTACAAGTTTTTGGACTCATCAAGAAAGGGAAGATATGGAGTATTTTCTCTGAATTTGTGAATTGCTAGTGGACTAGACATTGTTGATGTATTTATTGCCTGTATATATTTTATATAACTGTTGTACTTATTGTATATAGTTTTTCTTATATTAGTTATAACCTTTTTTCCATTTTAGACAAAAAAGGGAAATGTGATATTTTGTTTGTGCTCTAACAAATAAATCTTCCCTGAATATCAGAGGGCAAAGCTAGCCACTAATTAACCATAGAGCTCTGGAGGACTGTACGGACAGATAAGGAGTGATATGGTTGGGCAGAGAGAGGAATATAAGGTGGGAGGAGACAGGAGGTCAGCCCCTTTTCAGCTGAGGAGCTAGCAAAGTAAGAGTTGGCCTTGACTTATTCTTTTGTCTCTCTTATCTTTCAGCATTTACCCTAATATTTGACTATGGAATTTTTTTTATTATTAAGACCAACTAGGATTCTTGCTACACATTCATTTACAAATTCCTATTATAACCAATCCTAGGAGACTGAGCAGAGCAGTAAGCGACTTGTCAGTTCTTTGTCTCTAGGTACAGACTTGTATCTTGGTCTAAACGTGGCATGTTCATGATCTAAGAAGTCTCACAGGAGAGCTGTAAAATCATAGGAGATCTGTAAAATCAGTCATGAAGGGATAGCCACTCAAAGAAAAGCAAGACATGCCCCATGCAAAATAAAAGTAAATGCAAACGAGAAAGATGAGAGTTTAGAGCATGCTGGTGATGTTTTAAATAGCTTAGCTTGACTGGAGAATAATAGAAAAATAAGGAAAGATTTATACTAAAAAAAATAGTTTTGTTGTTTTTAAATAAAAATATGGCTGAGTGTGATGATATCCACCTTTCATGCCAGCACTCAGGAGGCAGAAGCAGGTGGATCTCAGTGAGTTCAAGGCCAGCCTGGTCTATAATATGAGTTTCGAGCCAACCAGGGTTACATAGTAAGACCCTGCATCAAATTAGATAGATGATAGGTAGATAGATGATAGATAGATAGATAGAGATGATAGATAGATAGATGATAGATATATAGATAGATGATAGATAGATAGATAGATGATAGATAGATGATAGATAGATAGATAGATGATAGATAGATAGATAGATAGATA
>NW_004949224.1:701404-731446 GCF_000317375.1 Microtus ochrogaster | reverse complement strand
TAGATAGATAGATAGATAGATAGATAGATAGATAGATATGATAGATAGATAGATAGATAGATAGATAGATAGATAGATAGATAGATAGATAGATAAAAGATTTTTAGCAAGAAGATCAGCCAAGACAAGAGGACTGTATAGTTCCCAGGCCAGCTGTCCTGGAGTACTCAATGCAGCAGAAACAAGAGCCATGTAAGGAGAAATGAGACCCCTGAAATTGTCCTCTGACCCTTATAGTTGCACCATAGACTGCTTGTGCACACAACCACACAACCACACACAGACACACACGGGGGGGGGGAGGCTAAAATATAAAGGTTACTGTAGTGGTTTAGTAAGAAAACAATAAGGACGAGGTACTTTTATTGTTCTGATGCTTTCCAGTCTTCTCTCCTTACTTCTTTCCCTCTCCCCTTCCTCTCCTTCCCTTCTCCCGCTTCTTCTCCCTTTCCTTCTCTTATACCCACTTTACATTTTCTAGGTCTTACATTGTTCATTTGTAAAAGTGACATCACTAGAAAATTTGCAGTGTTCTTCCCACTCTAATCTTCTGTAAAAATAGCCCTCTTCTAATGAGGTATGGGCTAATACAAACCCAGGGTAGTAATATTCCTACTGGAAAGTATCTTTAAATGGGGCAGATTAGAGATGGAGGCTTTTTGCTGTTGAACCAATATTTTATAATGCATTTTACAACTGACAAAATATACACAAATTCCAACCAGGAAGATAAATTAGTTCCTACAATTATTTCTCATATAACATTTTAACTACATTGTATCTACAATATTATTAACTACTTAAATTGGCCTCTTTTCATTCAAAGTTGTAGAAAGCTATGGGAGTCATGCTAACTTGATGGAGGTGGGTCTTGTATCTTATCTGTTGCTTTCATTGGTTAACTAATAAAGAAAACTGCTTGGCCTGATAGGACAGAAAATTAGGTAGGCGGAGTAGACAGAACAGAATGCTGGGAGAAAGAAGCCGAGTCAAGCAGTCGCCATAATTCTCCCACCCTACACATCTGCAAGTTAAGATCTTTTCTGGTAAGCCAGCTTGTGGACTACACAAATTATTAGAAACGGGTTAGATCAATATGTAAGAGCTAGCCAATAAGAGGCTACAGATAACGGGCCAGGCAGTGTTTAAAAGAATACAGTTTTCATGTAATTATTTCAGGTAAAGCTAGCCGGGTGGCAGGAAGCAGCCCGCTGCTCCTATTTCAACACTAACTTAAATGAGTGGAAGTGAAATGTTCAGAAGAGCAGTGAGCTTCAGATATGGTTAGATTCGAGGCTCAAACAATATACTAGGGATAAGTGTTCCTCTGTGCAACACTTGACAGATGACCACATGCTCCCAGATGTATAATCATCTTCCCAGGACATTCAGCTGAAGGAATATCAGCCCTAGCCTTATTTTATGGATAATGACACCCAGTTCCTAAATGAGGGGAAAACAGAGATGGTATGCCATTTTCATTATAAATCAGAAACTTATCTTATTTATAAATTCAATGGAAACCATCAATAACCTATTATTATCTACACATGTTAACCCATAAAATATAGAATGTTAAAATATTTTAATAGAATTATTTTCAAATTCATTGAAACAGAAAAATATACAAAGCCTTGTCTCTAATATTTTGTTATGATGAAACTAGGATGGCAGGCACAGACTTAGAGCACCTCTTAGTAATGAATAAAGAAAGAGTCAGGACATGGTTTCAGCCTTTGGATCTACATGACGGGAGGAGAAAATCAACACCTGGAAGTGTCTTTGACTTGTACACATCAACTGCAGCACATGCACGTTCACACACAAATGAAAACAACTACTAAAAACAAAAAAAGACACAATATACAAATAATTCGTTTGTATCAGGCAAAATGAATTCTGTATATGCCTCATAAATTTTCAGCTTCTACTTCAGATTCACTGGCTAGATTTTGATGGCACTTGTATAAAGATTCAAAGCCGTGATCTTGTCTATTATGTCGTAGGCACCTATCATATTTAGTGCCCGAACAAGTTGGTCTCCTAAGGCAGTAGCTGTGAGTAACAAGCTTTTATCTGCTTTCCACTTGATAAGTGTATGGTAGATCCTCTCATTTAATGGAACAGTGCTGTGAAAATTAAATAATGATTATCTTAATAACAAGCCAAAACAATTATTTAAGCTACTCAAAGATTATCTAAGTTTTCAAATTAATTTTCCACATTAACGTGAGACTAAATTTAACTGAAGACAGTATATATGAACATTTATTTACAATGAGCCTGACACACAGAAGCAAAGATTAGCTCCTTTTTTTCTTATAAAAAAAAAGCCCACATTTCAACTTACATTCAACTATTAAGACAATAATCACTGCGGATTACTTACTATAAACCAATACAATAAAATGCATACTTTACAGCTTGGTCTCACTTGATTGTCATGGCAACTTTCTAAGCTTGGGTATTCATTTTACCATGGAAGAAACTGAAGCAGAGAGAAAGAAAAGAAAAAGCTCAAGTTCAGGAAATCAGTTGGACTGAAAGTCCAACAGCTTCTCCTCACACAGTTCTTCTTCTTCATTACATTGTATGGCTGCCCAGCAACCATCACAAATACATCAGAAGCTAAAGGTCACCGTCTATAGTAGAGTTTATGTTAATGTAAATATTTCAAAACTATGTTGATATGAAGATCATGTAAATGAGGTATAAAAATACATTTGTACCAAATGTCATTTATACTTACCTCTTTACAGGGAGGCTATTTTCTGAGCTTGTGATGTTCAGTTTTTGTTGCAAAAATTCAAAACTTATTTCAGTGACATTGTTGGCAACTATGTTGAATATCTTCTCTAAGATTTTTTCTACATTTGAACACAGAAGAAACATTATTCATTCTGAGAATATTTAGTTTTCTTCTGTGTTTTTATCAAACATATATGTCAAATAAAATTGAAAGTGACAATATAGAGCTGAACTGTCTTCAATTTGTACTCCCCATCCTGTTACTTCTAGAATCTGAAGAGACCCGCAGACCTACTTGAAAAGAATCTTACAAGCAACTTTACAGTGATCTCCAAGTTCCTCCCTTCAGTTCTGGCTTTTTTATATTAACTACCTTAAAAACTAGCATCTATTGTAAACATGGCATATAAATAAATATTTATATTAAAAACTATTATTTAGATAGATGTTAATTTTTTTAAATTTATTAAACGTTAGGCATGGTAGAATACATCTTTAATGCTAGCACTTAAAAAGGCAATCTCTGTGAGTTCAAGGCCAGCCTAGTCTACATAGTGAGTTCTAGGGCAACCAGGACTACATAGAGAGACCCTATCTCAAAAAATTGAGCATGTTTAGGGGATGCATGTGAGTGTAAGTACCCACAGAGGCCAAAGGTATTAGATCCTCTGGGGCTGGAGTTTCAGGCAGTTGTGAGCTACCAACATGGGTGCTGAGAACTGAACTCAGGATTTCTGCAAGAGCAGTGTACATTCTCAATCACTGAGCCATCTTTCAAACCTATTAGTACCTTTTTAAAATAATAAAGCTTCTAGATAGTGTTATCTAGATATGTTTGTTGGCCGAAGCTCCTAAATCACGTGATCTAAAGTCATCTTTGATGATTAGAGTACTATGAAAAATTTCAAGATCTCCCATGCTCTGTATCATTGTATATAAACTATTAATTACTCAGAATATATTTCATACTAATGATAGCTCCCAAGGTCCAAATGAGGAGCAGAAGGAGGGAGAGCATAAGCAAGGAATTCAGGACCGTGAGAGGTGCACCCACCCACTGTGACAGTGGGGCTGATCTATTGGGAGCTCACCAAGGCCAGCTGGTCTGTGACTGAAAAGCATGGGATAAAACCGGACTCTCTGAATATGGCGAGCAATGAGGGCTGATGAGAAGCTAAGGACAATGGCACTGGGTTTTGATCCTACTTCATGTACTGGCTTTGTGGGAGCCTAGGCAGTTTGGATGCTCACCTTCCTAGACCTGGACGGAGGGGGGAGGACCTTGGACCTCCCACAGGGCAGGGAACCCTGACTGCTCTTTGGATTGGAGAGGGAAGGGGAGAGGGGTGGGGAGGGGGAGGGAAATGGGAGGCTGGGAGGAGGCAGAAATTTTTTCAATTAAAAAAAAAAGAAAAGAAAACCGAAGTGCTTAATAAAATGCTCAGAAAGGGACTCTGTGATCCTTGTTAACTTCAGAAAAAAAAAAAAATGGCTCCCATGTTACTTCACTAAGGATCAAAACTGCAGGGCAAAGGCTCCTTGAGCATACAGAAAGGTGGCAAATGTGTATATTTCTCTCCTCCCCCAATCTTGGAGATGTTGTCATTGCCTACTGCACTTTCCCCTTAAAAGTAGAGCAGCAAGAATTTTGTTTCCTTGAGAAGGGTAGAAACAGAACTTTAGCAAATGGAGGTTCAGTTGTGTAACCACTTTCTCTAAGGTACTATCAACAATAGAAATACTACATAGACACTTTTTATTGAACTATTCCCTTTGAGTGTAATCATTAGCATAACCAGCCTACAGTAAGTGGAAGACAGACACTTTTCTTTCAAGTTTCTTCTATCAGACAGGCTAAAATCTTAGGAAAGCAACTATATGGCAGCCATGTGCCAAGTATATAATGTGACTTACAAAATACAGTACTTTTTAACACAACTTTGTCATTAGTTTATACTGGTATATGCCGTTGGTTATGTAGATATGGTACATGATAGAATGATTGGGGAGAAGATATTCCAATTCCCCCCAATATTGAATAATCTGAGTTATCAACACAAACAGATAGAGGAAAAAAGGAAGATGATAAACATCTTAATGCTACTGCCAGCTCAAAGTCTCCTTTACTATACAGATACCAGAAAATTTCTTGCAGATTGCTCCTCACTCATCACCCACCGTCTGTTTCATCTGCTCTTTGGAGATAGCATGCAATAGTATGCAGCTGCTTTCCTTTACAAATTTCCATTGGAGGTCTCCACAAAGGATTGTCATCAAAATTTATCTCTTTCAGTGAAAAAAGACTGTAGATAGCACTAGGCAGGGCTGTCAGGTTGTTTCCTAATGAGGAAAAAAACTTGTAAGGAATTTCATCTTTCTGTAAAGTTAAACTACAGAAACAGAAACTACGCGTGCAGAAGTCTACTGTACTGGTAAAGTGTCCAAGGACTTTCCCAGTGATGACAATTCCAAAGTTCTTACTAATGTTCATGCTGGAAGGGAAAAAAGGGTGTATTAAAAACCAATGTAGTTCCTTTGTCTCCTAAGGATGGCAAAATGAAGCCAGAGGCTATCTTCTTACAATATAGCAAATGACTTTTCAGGGTAGGTATTATCATTTTTAATATAAACTTTTTTTTAAAAAAAGTTAGTTTTATACAAGTATATATGGCATGGTGAGCATTTCCTCCATGCCCCCGGCCCTTCCTTTTCTTACCCCTCCCTCTCCTCTGTCCTGTTTGTTCTCTACACTGTCACTTCTTCCATACATGGATGGTCTTTTTGTATCTATGTAGGAACACACGTGAGAGGAAACACTATCGGCATGACGCTGTCTGAATTCATTTAATAAGATCCCTATTGGGTTCATTTTCTTGCAAACGACATGACTTTATTCTTTAAGACTAAAACCCCCTTTATTTTGAGTATATATCGTATTTTCTTTATCATTGCTTGAAGAGAAGACGCTTAAAAGAAATCCCACACTAGCTCAGAAGTGAGAAATAGATGGTTATTCATTTAGAAGTAAATTCACAAATCAGAATCCTCTGCTGAAATGGAGATCAGAAACCAAAATCCACAATCGGAACAGAGAGGGAGACCGGACAAGAGGACAGACTCATGCTTTGCATCAGCGTCTACAGCATAGAGGCCACCCCCAGTGGGCGGGTAACCACTGGCTGTAAGACTTCCTACAGCAATTGCTCTGGTTTTTGACACCTAAGTTGGTTTCATAAACTTGCTCATGTGAACACTGCTCAGTGAACACTGATATACAGGTGTGTCTGTGATGTATTGACTTGGAGTGATTGTGTAAAAATGGGTGTGGTATTTAGGTCATATCAGGGTTTAGTTTGCTGAGAAACCTTGACACTGACCTCCGTGGTTTCCTTTTTTTCCAAATCCTTGCCAGAATTTGTTGTTGCTTGTTTTCTTAATGAATGCCATACTGGCTTGAATAATTTTAGATTCACAGAAACACTGGAGTGTGTAGTGCTTTGGTGTTGGCTAATTCTATCTCACACTAGAGTGCTGCCATTCTACTTTTTATGTATGTTATGCTTCTGTTAGTTAAAATGCAGATGAAGGCCTGTTCCTCTTACTGAAGGGTGGTATCAAGAAACCAAACCTAAAGCAGCTTGTGCACAGGAAGGCACCTGTCTCATGCTCCTGAGACCCTGGTTTCCATCTTCACAAAAAAAGACAAAGCAGATGGGGTGGGATGAGTATCTAGTGATATTCATTCGGGGGGGGGGGAGAAGGGAGGAATAAAGTACATTATAAGAACTAGGATGAGTCATATAAAAATACACATGTGTAGCATCTAAAGGCCACAATGCACAATACTCAGACCCTGACTTTTCTCACTTGCCACTTGAGAGTCATCAAAGTTCTTATTAATAGCTTGGCTCCTTTTATTAACAAGTATTTCATTAGGTAGATATCAGTCATTTATTCATTCATTAGATAAAGAAGACACTTGAGTTTCCAGTTTGAGGGAGTGATTAAGAATAAAGTCATTCCATACATTGCACTTATTTATTTTTAAGCTGAATCTAAGGTTTAACTTTAAAATATAGTTGAAGTTTGATTAATGGATCATAAGTGAGTGTGAACCTAACTTTATAAGAAATAACCAGTATTTCAAAATGCTTATTCCATTTTTTCATTCCTGCCGAACGTGTATCCGAGCTGCGGTTCCCCCACGTTTCAACCACTCCTAGTTACCAGACTAGTTCTCCTGCTAGTGTTAGAGAGCGAACGTCCAAACTCCCTTTCTCTAACGCTAGTGCTCCCCAGTATTGTTTATGTGTGCATTCTTTATAAAGGATCCACTCACCATCTAGTTAGATTTTGGTTGAGTTGACATTTTTTATTAGTGTTGGATTAACTCAGGGGCTTCCCTATATTAAGCAAGTACTGTACCACCACACTGTGTTCTAGTTCTAAGCTCTTGACTTTTTAAGAGGCAGAATGTTGTATACATAATAAATAAATAAATAAATAAATAGAATAAAATTCTCTCTCTCTTTCTCTCTGTGTGTGTGTGTGATGCACGTGTGTCTGTACATGTGCATGTTGACCACAGTTACTTTCTACATATACAGCAATTGTTTTTATAAACTACGTGGTTTTTCTATTCCTTTTTAAAAATTCTCTTCATAAGGCCTGAGTTTCACATTTTGCTGAAATCTAATGTTAATTATTTAGATTTACTTCTATTTTCAAAGCCTTACATTCTCCAGCCAAGCACCATATTCCTAACTCTCAATTACAACATTAATATGGCAGCTGAGAAAATTTTGTCTATGTTTTCTATTTATCTACAAGTTTTTGTACTTTTAGTTTTATAGCTAGATCTCTGATTCATTTTGAGGCTTTTTCTAAAAGGATGCATGGTACAGATGAAAGTTTTGTTGAAATTGTTTTTGGTTTTCCTTTGTATTTTGGGGCATCTAAAATATATCGTTTATTGATAATATAATTTTCTATTGAATTACTTATGGGTTTGGTTTTTATTTTAATTTTTTTTTGCTTTCTAAATTTTTTTAAAACTTTTCCCAAGTCAAACTGTATCAGCTTTATTAAAGACACTTCCCATAAACAATCGCAGTATTTCATGTAGGATGTGGGCAGACAGTCACTAATAGTACACAAGAACTTCCAAATTCCCTTCTTGTATCAACTACCAAAATCAGACAACCACTGCAAAACCAGATGAGTCTCCATTTGAAGCTCCGAAAAGGAAAAGAACATAGAGTGAGAGTTCACACTGAGAATGTTGTTTAACAGCTGTTTGCAGGCCAACCCTGACTTTCAGAATTATCAATCTAAAGATCTACAGTCTTTTATAAAAGGAGCCGCTGCTCTTTTGAAGACACTCAGTTATGTCACTGCAAAGTCCAGATTGTCCAATAGACCAGGCAAATCAGTTTTGGGGGTCAGGTTCCGACAGGACTCAGGTTTTATGGTACAGGGGGAGGAGGATATAAAAATGAATTTAGAGTTTTCCAACACAACATAGTAAAAATGGCAATCCTACCAAAAGCAATCTACAGATTCATTGCAATCCCCATCAAAATCTCAACACAGACCTTGAAAGAACAATAATCAACTTCATATGGAAAAACAAAAAAACCCAGAATAGCCAAAAACAATCCTATACAATAAAGGAACTTCCAGAGGCATTACCATCCCTGACATCAAGCTCTATTAATAAAGCCATGGTAATGAAAACAGCTTGGTGTTAACATAAAAATAGACAAATTGACCAATGGAATCGAATCAAAGATCTGGATATTAATCCACACAGCTATGAACACCTGATTTTTGACAAAGAAACTAAAATTATACAATAGGGAAATAAAAGCACATTCAACAAATGGTGCTGGCATAACTGGATGTCAACCTGTAGAAGAATACAAATAAATCCATATCTATCCCCATGCACAAAACTCAAGTCCAAATGGATGAAAGCCCTCAATATAAATCTGACCACACTGAACCTGACAGAAGAGAAAGTGGGAAGTAGCCTTCAATGCATGGGCTCAGGAGACCCCAGCAGCACAGACACTTTATAAGCAATGCTTATAAAGGAAAACATTTAATTGAGGGGGCTCACTTATAGTTTACGAGGTGCAGTCCACTATCATGACAGGGAACATGGTGCTGTGCAGGCAGACATGGTGTTGGGGCTGAGAATGGTACATCTTGCAGGCAACAGGAAGTCAAGTGACTGTCACACTGAGGGAAGCTTAAGCAAAAGAGATCTTAAAAGCCAATCCCACAATGACATTATATTTCCTTTAAAAAGGCCACACCTCCTAACAGTGCCGCTCCCACAGTGACCTTCACAATCAGAATTCTGAGTAAAAAAGTGTGTAAGAGTAAAAATGAAACACTGCAGTTCCCCAAGGGGCACAGCGGCAGAAACACTGCAGGTCCCCAGAATGGCAGCAGTGGGCAGCAGGGAGCTGCCAAGTGGTGGGTGAGAGACCTCAGCAGGGGCAGCCGGTCAGTCCACAGGGAGCCGCAGCCACAGCAGGTGAGAAACAGATGCAGGCACTTGGCTGCAACAGGCGTCGGGTCCCGTGACCACTGGTCCCAGGCAGGGAGCCATGAGGGTCCCTGTGGGCCGTGAGGACCAGCAGGTCCTAGGCAAGGGGCCTAGGCAGGGAGTCGCCTGGTGAGTGAGACTGAGGCTGGATTTTTAAAGCAGAAGATCAGCTTGCCTAGGGACAGGGGAGGAAGTGGGCGGGGCTTGTCTCTTAAAGGGATACGATATAGTATTTACTTCACAGTTTTACTTAAAGCAAGGTGTTGGGAACCCTGAGCTTAACAGATGAAAGCAGGGCAGCTTTGTGGAACTTCTCTGTTTCTTTCTTTCTTTTTTTTTTTTTAAGATTTATTTATTTATTATGTACATAGTGTTCAGCCTCCATGTATGCCAGAAGAGGGCACCAGATCTTATTACAGATGGTTGTGAGCCACCTTGTGGTTGCTGGGAATTGAACTCAGGACCTCCGGAAGGGCAGTCAGTGCTCTTAACCTCTGAGCCATCTCTCCAGCTCCCTTCTCTGTTTCTTGATCCATGTTCTCAAATATGGGTTTGTTCGGCTTTTGAAAATTTGTTGAGCTGTAAATTGGCAATATATACTCCTTCAGTCCGGATGCTATACTCTGGTAAAAATATTTTTTCAAGCAACACATGGATGTGAGGAAAGAGGGACACTTATACACTGCTGGCGGGACTATAAAGTGTACAGTCACTATGAAAATCAGTGGTTGGGGGAGTCCTTAAAAAAACTAAAACAAAGAAAACCCAACCATTGGGCTAGTGATACTGCTTCTGGGATATACATAAGGACCCTCAGCTAACACACATGCTCTGTTTGTGTTTACTGCTGCACTCACAATAGCTAAGACATGGAACCTGATGAGAAGACAATCCAGAGATGAATGGATAAACCAGATATTCAAGACAGAATTTTATTTAACCATAGAAAGACGAATGAAATTATGATATCTGTGGAAAAATGAATAGTGGAGATAATTATGTTAGTCAAAGTAAGGAGGAGTCAGAATGATAAGCACTATCTTCCTCATATGCAGATTCCAGATTTGAAATTTTAATTGCTTTATTATTTTATGTGTATAAGTATTTTTACTGCATACATGTATGCATACCATATAAACACCTGGTTCCCATGGAGATTAGAAGATGTCATTGAATGCCCTAGTACTGGAGTTACAGATAGTTATGAGCTGCCTTGGGGGTCATAGGAGCTGAACCTGGGTTCAGCCAACTCGCCGGCTCTAGATTTATATTCGTGCGTGCGTGTATGTGTGTGTGTGTGTGTGTGTGTGTGTGTATATATATATAAACGTGCATGCATGTGCATGTGCAGGTGTGCGTCTGTGATGAAAGTAGCTAGACAACCGTGAGGAAGAGGAAAGGATCTTACAGAAAGGGAGAGGAAAGATAAAAATAGAATAACAGAATACAAGTGACATGAGAGAAGAAAGGGGGGCTGGCAGGAGGACTTTAGCATGGAGTTGGGCGGGAGACAAATCGGAGCAAAGTATAATGGCATTGTGGTGGTTTGAAGAAAATAACACCCAAAAAGAGTGGCATTATTAGGAGGTGTGGCCTTGTTGGAGGAAGTGCACCACTGTGGAAGCAGGTTTTGGGGATTCATATATGCTCAAGTCATGCCCAGTATCTCAGTCTACTTCCTGTTGCCAGTAAGTCAAGATGTGGGGCATGTAGCTACTTCTCCAGCACTGTGTCTGCTAGCATGCGACCACGTCACACCATGATAATAATGAACTAAAAACCTCTGAAAATGTAAGCTACCCCAATTAAAGGTTTTTCTTTTATAAGAGTTGCCATGGTAATGGTGTCTCTACATAGCAATAGAAACCCTAACTAAGATAGGTATATATGCATGAAATGCCACAATTAGGCCCATTACTTTGTATGTCAACTTCAAAAAAAATAGAGAAAAAATAAATATAAACAAAGACATAGCTTGAGGACCCCTTTAGAGTTCTGTTTGGGCCATGTACACAGCAATACTATTCAAAATATTTAATAACTGATCTGGCAGAGGGACTAAGCATCAGAACCAATGTTCCTGATACCAACAAAAAAAAAGTGAATAGAAAGGGTGGGAAGTAAAAACAGCACCCGTGGCTGTAAAGTAGACTGCAAAGAAAACTGGGTTGTCACTGAGTTCAAAGTGTCAATATGCCCATCTCCTTTTCTTCACTTGCTAGTCTGGTTTGTTTTTTTTTTTTGTTTGTTTTGTTTGTTTGTTTGTTTGGGTTTTTTTTTTTGAGGTAGAGATGACAACATCTGCTAAAAAATCACCACACCAGGCTCTGTGCTTAAAGCTTGACAAATCTATCATTGCACTCCAAAGCAGTGATTCTCAATCCAGGGGTCATAACCCTTTTGGGAACATCCAATCCTTTCACAGGGGTCACCCAAAACCATTGGAAAACACAAATATTTAAATTACCATCCATCACAGTAGCAAATTCCTGTCATGAAGTAGTAATGGAAATAATTTTATGGTCGGAGGTTACCATAACTGAATTAAAGGGCCGCAGCTTTAAGAAGGTTGAGAACCCTGTTCTAAAGAGTCAATATTATGCCCATTTATTTCCTCAGTCACTGGTGGAAAATGCTTCCTGCCGTTGGTATATCTGTGGTAACTCTCTTTAGCCCTTCTAGAAATGAACTGCCTTCAGACTGGAACTTGGGAGGCGGTGTTTACATGGGTCTTTCCACTGATCTACACCACCCCAGCTTTTCTTTGGAGCTTGTCTGGCAAAGTGGGTTTTACTATTTTCTAATTCTAATATGGAACAACAGAGAACTGTTCCAGTCTGAAGAGCAGGGTACCATGCCCCTGGCCATTCTGTCTTGATGTCCTAACTCAACTGGTGTGGGAGAATTGTCTGTATTCTGCCAATCATGTTTTAAATAAATGTTGATTGGCCAGACAGAAAGTATAGGTGGGTCAACCAGACAGGAAGCAGAGGTGGTGCGATGAGAACAGAATTCTGGGAAGGAGGAAGCCCATTCCTCCCATTCCTGCTCAGACCACCTAGAAGCAGGAAGTGATCTACCCGGCTGAGAAAGGTACCGAGCCATGTGGCTAACATAGATAAGAATAATGAGTTAATATAAGCTACAAGAGCTAACAAGAAGCCTGAGCCAATGGGCCAATCAGTTTATAACCTATTGTAGACTCTCTGTGTGATTTTCTTTGGGGCTTGCCGGCTGTGGGGTACCGGGCAGGGCAGAAAACCCCAACAAGCCGGCCCTCATGTTACACTCAACCGTCTCCAGGGACTATAGTTCCAGTTGGGAGTTTCAATCTGCAACAGAGCAAAAGGTTCTGGGGAAATTTTTGTTGGTATTTTTTTTTATTTCTCTTTCTTTTTAATAGTTTATTTCTTGAGAACTTCATACATAAGTACTGCATCTACATTATATCTACCTCTCCCACTTCTAACTCCTCTTTCAAATTCATGATCTCTTCTTTATTATTACATGTGTGTATATACATGAGTATGGTATATATGTATATGTAACCCACGGAGTCCATTAGCTTTATTCATATGTACTGTGTCCAGGGATGGCCATTTAGGATTGGACAACCTATGTGGGAGCTTGTCCATAGAGAACGTTGAACCTCTCTGTAGTCACAAAGCCTATAGCCTTTCACCTAGTGGTTGGGTCATGTGGAATTTCCCCTGTCTACAGTGGACTGTCAACTATGGTTGTCATTATGCCAGTCTTGTTCAACCAACCATATTGTTGAGAGTTCATGGGTACAGCTTCTCTGTCTATGGTGCCTAGGGGATACAATGTAATAGCAGACATTCTCAGCCTCTGACTCTTAGACTCTTTCTGCCCCCTCTTCCACAGTTTCCCCTAAGCCTTGGATGTTACGTTACACATATATCAATTGGGGTTGAGAGCCCCATAGTCACTTATTCCTTGCATTTTGACCAGTTGTGATCTTTTTAATAGTCTTCGTCTATTGTAAAAAGAAGATGCTTTGATGAGGGGTGAAAGGATAAGTATTTAGAAAACGGTAAAATTGTATTGGTTTAAGAAACTGTCAAGATAGACACTCGTCTTGGGTAGTCACTGGTAGTTGGCTAGGGCTACAGTACTAGGCATGAATACCTGGTGTGGGAAATCCTTCTGTCTATGTATTGCTTTTCTTGGTTAACGAATAAAGAAACTGCCTTGGCTTGTTGATAGGGCAGGACTTAGATAGGCAGGGAAGATAGAACTGAATGCTGGGAGGAAGAAGGGCAGAATCAGAAGATGCGATGGAGCCGCCACCAGTCAGACATGCCAGAACTTTGCTGGTAGGCCACAACCTCGTGGTGATATACAGATTAAAAAATGGGTTAACTTGCATAATACTTTCTGATAAGATGATAGCTAGTTCTCGGGGAGGAGGCTTCCAGATTTATTTCAGCTCGAGTCTTCCAAGACCTGTGACCAAAGTATATGGTGTCTTGAGCAATAGGGTCTTACATTCAAATTCTGGTAGGGAATTAAGGGCAATAGCAGTAGTCCACATTGATGGCTTTGGGATTCTCTTGGGCTCCCCTGACCAAAAGCTAGAAAAGATGTTTCTCATGCTTGGTAGTGTAGTTTTCATTAGATAGTCCATGGCTTTTGGGGGAAGCATTATCACCCCAAATAGCATAACTTCACCTAAATTATAAACATAATATATGATCCCTTATGCGTTTTCCAAACATTCATAGTATTACTTCTGCTCCCCACTCCCTCTGTATTGCCCTCCACTTCCCACCTAAAGTTCCCCTCACTTCTCCCATTTCCCCCACCACAGCACCTGTTTCCTTCTGTTTCCATATCTAGGGCTTTCAAGGTAAGAAATCAGTTCTTCATCTTCATGTTCATTTCTTGCTACTGGGAAAGCACTATGTGCCCCTCTCCCTCTGATGCCCACTTAATGCATTGTCTGGTATGCTTTCGTCAGGAAAATCTGAAATTTAGCATCAATGTTCTACTTACAGATTCATATTGCTTATTATACTTGACACGTACCTCTGAGGTCTAGGTGCTGTAGAACTTTTAAAGACAGAAAGGATGGTGGCAGAGAACTTATTTGATTGTTATTTGCATGTAGACTAACCAGGCTTCTCAACGCCCCTATATTTCTTGGAATCTCTTTGATGGCATTGTTCGAGATATCAAGTGTTTTGAGTTGAGTCATATTAGACAGCTCTTCTGGAAGTCTTGTTAACTGCAAGGATGATTAAACAATAATGATTTTAAAAATCCATAAGTATTTGTATCACTACATTTTCCTTTTGAAAACAGTGTAAAAATAAAGTTTTGTTTTAACCTTTTCCTAAGGAGATACTTTCATTCTGTCACTGATTCTTTATGACTTTACGTCCTAAAAATCCTCAAACTTTTGTTTAGCACCCATGTAACTCATGGTCTTATCAGTGCTCCCTAATTAGCCCTGTTGCTTATGAGCCTCTTTCTTCCCACACCCCAATTGTCACCCACTCTTGTCTTTTTTGTTTCCCTAGGATTAATGCTGCCTTGTCTCTTTTTCTTCCCTGAAGTTTTTTTTTAACTACTCAGTCACACTTTATCTTATTCTCATCACAGAGAACAATATAGGAAGACACCCATCCTTACACATGGGTATACACCACACATATACACCACACAGAACCCATACACATACACAATACAACACATACATACACACATAAACACATATACACACAACACAACACACAAATCACAAGAATGCACACATACCACACACAACACAAACACCCATACACACACACAACACAAACACCCATACCCACACACAACACAAACACACATACGCAAACACACACATAAGAATGAGTAGGACTGAAGTAGGTTATGTAAAGCAGGATAAACGTCATACATAAATAGGATTAACGAGGAGGTGTCCATTACGGCGAAGTGTTAAGAACTTCCTAGGAATACGTAGGTAAGCAAGATTATGCAAGACCGAGGGCCAAGTTTATGTAGCAAAAATAAGATCAGCATAGGTCAGTAGGCCTATCATTGAATTTCCCTCAAATGAATGTTCTTTTTGAAAATTGAACGACTTTTGAATCAGCTAGTTCTTTAAGTATTCTGTCTCTTTTTGTTTGCTTGTTTGTTTTTCGAGACAGGGTTTCTCTGTAGCTTTGGATCCTGTCCTGGGACTAGCTCTTGTAGATCAGGCTGGCCTCGAACTCACAGAGATCCACCTGCCTCTGCCTCCTGAGTGCTGGGATTAAAGGTGTGTGCCACCACCGTCTGGCAAGAAGGATTCTTATAAGCAATGTTTTCCCATCTAAAGACTTTTAAAATGATGTTGTAAAGACTTAACTGGTGCTTTTGGCAACTACTTTGATCCTAAATTTCCTTCCTCCCTCTTTTCTTCTTCCTTCCTTCTTTCTCTTTCCTTCCACCCTTCCTTTTTCAGACAGTCTCACTCTGTATTCCAGGTTCAACTTACTCTCCTTTTGCTCAGCCTTGTGAGTGTTGGATTACAGTCATATGCCATCATGCCAAACAGAAAACATTAACATCAGTCCCTTGTGGAACTGAAGACATTGTTTACCAGTTAAGAGTCCCTGCTGTTCTTGGAAAGGATTGAAGTGTTATTCTCAGCACCCACACGGCAATTCACAATCAACTTTAACTCCAGTTCCAAGGTATCTGACACCTTCTTTTGTCTTCCATGAGATTCAAGCAGGCTTTATATACACATACACTGAAGCAAGACACTCATACACATAAAATAGAATAAGTACTTTTTAAAAAAAAAATCTTTTGGAATGAAGTCTGATGAGTTTGACAAGGCCTGATAAACAGAAAAATAAGTCAGCGAGCACAGGGTGAAGACAGAGAAACTGACATTAAAAATTCCAGGGGAAATTATCAACTGTGGAACTAGAGTGCTAGGGATAATAATCTAGCATTAAAGATGGTCAGATGATAGCTGTGTTTACTGAGATTTAAGGATATATCGGTAATTTAAAAAAAAATATTTCCAAAGTTTGAGGTATAGTTTAGTAGCAGAGAACTTACCTACTATGTGAGGAATGGGTTTGTTTCCTAGCACCTCAGTAAATAAGTAGTAAGAAGTGAATAAGCAAATAATTAACCTATACATTTCTAGGAGTAATTTCCAAAGAAAACAGTTTTAAATATGAAAAATATATTTATGAAGAAATTTTCTAAAGCATTATCATGAAGAAAAGACTTTCAGAGGAATATTATATAAATCATGTATTTATTATAAAAGTTATTGGGAATATTATTATGTTCTATTAAGGATAAATGCTTATATAGAATAAAAATTTAAATTGAATTTTAGTCTATAACTGAAAAAGAGACTAAAAGTACATCAAAACAATATATAATAGTTTTATTATGATATGTCTGTGGAAAATTTCTATCATCTCAATTTTCTAGATTTTTCAGGGATGCATTATGGCAGTGGAGATCAAACCCAGAGTCATGCATGAGTTGTCAAAATGCTGCCAATAAACCACATACCCAGCTCAACAATGTGTTTATATGATTCGCAAACTTTAAAACTTCTTACAATAGGAGTCAGTAGATGACTCAGTAAATAAAGTGTCTGAAAGCATGAAGATCTGAGTTTGAATCCCCTGCACTCACTGGAAAGCTGGGACCATGCATATGACCCCAGTGCAGAAGGGTTGAGGTGGAGACACATTTAGTGAACAACTAGTCTAACCAATCCATGATCTCCAAGTTCAGTGAGAGATTGTCTCAAAAAAAAAATGAGGTAGAAACAATGGGCATAGTGGCACATTGAATTCCAGCAATCAAAGAAGAAAAAAAAACAGGTTGATCTCTGTGAGGTCAAAGCCAATCCAGTCAACACGGTAAATTCCAAGACTGCCAGAGCTACACACTGATACCTTGTCTAAAAACTCAAAAACCCAAACAAACAAAAAAATAGGAAAAAACTGAAGACACCTTTGGCTTCTGCATACACTCATGTGCACCTACATGCATCCATGTACACACTGCAGGAATGCATACATGTACAAGTCACATACAACTTAGAAATTTCCCAACGAACTAAACAGAAAGCAATCTACAAAATTATCACTTTGTTTCCCATTGCATTTGGATGAAATGTTGTCCTGAAAAGCTTTTGTGTAGAGAGTTCTGTCTCTAGGTCATGTTTTCAAACATAGAGCATTCCACTTATTTAAAATACACACAAAAGAACTTCCATGTTGTCTTAGTTAAGGTCGCTACTGCTGTGATGAAACACCGTGACCAAAGGCAACTTGGGAAGGACAGTGTTTATTGCACTCACAGTTCCATATGACAGTTGATCATCAAAAGCAATGAGGGCAGGAACTCACACAGGGTAAGAACCTGGAGACAGGAGCTGATGCAGAGGCCATGGAGGGGAGCTGCCTACTGTCTTGCTCTTCATGGCTTGCTCAACCTGCTTTCTTATTGAATCCAGAACCACCAGCCCAGGGCGGTGCCACCCACAATGGCCTGGGTCCTCCCCCTTTGATAGCTACTTAAGAATATGTCTTACAGCTGGATTTCATGGAGGCATTTTCTCAATCAAGGCTCCCTCCTCTTTGATGACTCTAGCTTGTGTCAAGTTAACGTAAAGCTAGTCAGGACACAAGTACAGTGTGTCTCAGGTTGAGATTCCTCTAGTTGCCCTCCCGACCAAACCCAGGAGAACACTCTTACCTTTTTGCCATTCGTCTGACTCATATTCAGCTCCTCCAGGGTTTGAAGCTGGCACAGTTCAACAGGAAAATGTGTGAACTGGTTGCTCGAGAAGTTCAATTTCTGGATCCTTTTCAGTTTACAGATGTCTGAAGGTATTTTCTGTAAGTAATTTTCTGAAATATCAAGTACTTGCAAGTTTTTTAAAGCACACAGTTCCTTTGGAAAAATTTCAAACCTATTACCAGACAGAATGAGCACATGGAGTGACACCATGGCAGAGATACAGGGTGGAATTATCTTTATTTGGTTTTTACCAAGATCCAGGTATTCAAGATTAGTGAGAGAACACAAGTGCTCTGAAAATATGGGGAGTTTGTTTCTATTCAACTCTAGATGAAGCAGCTCCTTACTAAATGATATATCCATAGGGATTTCTGAAATATAATTTCCATTAAAACTCAGGTAGTCAAGTGCTGGTAAAGCACACAACCCCACTGGGAAGTACATTATATTGTTGTTATTCAATTCGACTCTGGTTATTTTTTTGCAGTTTTTTATTTCAATTGGAATGTGTGTGATTTGATTGCCTGAAAACTCCAGGCTGTTTATGTTATTAAGATGTGAGATTTCCTCAGCCATTTTTATCATTTTATTTCTGTTTAGATGGAGCTGTCTCAAATTTTTAAGCTTATGGATTTCCCTAGGAAGCTCTTCTATGTTATTATCACTAAGACTAAGATATTCTAACATTATACAGTGGGAAATTTTCTTTGGCATGTTTTTCAATAAGTTTTTATCAAGGTTAAGAAGTCTAAGTTGTCTGAAATTCTCAATTTTGTTTGAAATAGCTTCCAATTTATTGTCAGCTAGATGAAGTTCTTTTATTTTGGGCAGCTGAAAAATTTCCACAGACAAAAAGGTAAGTTTATTATGATCCATTAAAAGGGTTTCTAAGTTTTTCAGCTCCCTAACTTCTTTTGGCAAACTGCCTATCATGTTTCCGGTAAGGTTTAATGAAACCAGTTTTGGAAGGAAGCATAGAGACTTGGAAAATATTGTCAATTGGTTATATTCCAGATTAAGAATTTGCAAGTTCTTCAAACTAGACAAAGACTCTGGTATATGTGTTAACATATTTTTACCTAAACTTAAAATTTCCAGATTTCTAAGACTTTCCAAGCCAGCAGCAGGTAAATCCTCAATAAAATTACTATTTAAAAAGAGTTGTGTCATATTCCTAAGTTGTAACAGTTCTTTAGGTATGCATGATATCTGGTTGTAACTGGCATTTAGTATCTTTAAGTTGTGAAATAACTGAATTTCCATGGGGATTGATGGCAATCCATTTTCTTGCAGGGACAGAATCTCAAGTCCTAGCAGATCTCCTGGATCTGCCCCTTGGAAAGTTTTTATTTGATTCTTATCTAAATACAGATATTTTACATATTTGACTTTTAAAATGTCCACAGGGAATTCTTGTAAACGCTTGGCCTCAAGATTAACTGCAAAGTTATCTGTCTCTAAGTCAAATTCTTTCTGATTTTCCCCAGATGGAAATCCAACATTTTGATAGTCTTCCATTGCCTTCGTCTCTGATGACACGGAGTTTCGGGACATTTCTGATTTTGACAGTGGGGTGACATCTGCTATGTTGGTATCAGAAAATGTAATGTTTTTATTATTCTCTTCATCACTGTTAAGTTGGTTTGGAGAGGAAGCTGCTGACTGTTCTGTGCCCTTTGAAGAACTTGTTTCATAAATATGACTAGAATCGCTCCTTTCTGAATAAGGAGAAGTTTCATTTAAGGAGTCTGGTGTTTCTTCAATAAATCCACTCTCCTCTGGTGATCCGGATCTAGTGGCTCTTCCAGGGTCCGAGCTATCCTCATCTTCTGACATCTTATTTACTGGTATCTCTTCCACCAACTCAAGACTATAACTCTACTTTTTCATGTTCTTTTTTTTCTTTAAACCTACAAGACAAATGTTGACATTAAAATATGTGTAATAAAGATGTTAAAATCACACTTGTGGGGCTAACTGGATAGCTCATCCCTCTCTCAGTCTCTTCAAAGCCAATCCTCTAGTTTCATCCCTAGCTCTGTTCTGCAGAACACCAGCCACCTTTACCCTGTAGCTAGAATGATTAATAAAACCCAGAGACAGATATCAGGGTTCAACCTGAAGACCAGAAAAGCCAAAGCAGCCAGCTACTGACTCCTTCCTCTACTTCAGTCTGAAAATGGTGATACTACCTCCAGAAATCCTCAGAATGAGATTGTGTCCGAGAGCTCTCTCCTGTTTTATATGCCTCTCTAAGGGCTGGGATTAAAGGCATGCACCACTACTGCCGGGTTTCTATGGCAAACTAGTGTGATTACTGGGCTTAAAGGTGTGTGTCACTACTCTCTGGTGTGGGACAATTCTGTATAAAGATGGAAAACACACAGAGAATCTGGATACTGTTGCTCTCTTTAAATTGTTTGAATGCTGAGGAAGGAACAACAGCTGCCAAAAGATATTTTCTTATAAATGCTGCTGAATTAACACAAGATAGGTATTTTGAAAATACCTTGACTTCAAAATTGAAGTCAAAGGTATGTTACTTTGGAGAAGAGATTTTGATTTTGTTTCCACAGGAAATGAGAGGCTGTGGATTCATTCGGAGTTAAGAAAAAGCAGGTTTGGATCAAGGAAGACCAACTGAGAAATCTCCGGTAGGAACAGATGGCCCGGATGTCTGAGTTCTGCATCCAGAACAGATTCAAGACTGCTACCTGAGATGATCAAGATTCACAGGATACTCCAGTCAGGACTTGATCATAATTCTAATTTTTTTATGTCCCCATAAGAATATCAGTACCCCAACCAGCAGGAAGTAGCCTGGAATACTATGCCCAAATTCCCCAAAAATGGACTATGGGTGTTCTTGTTTTCTTTAAAAAAAAAAAAAATGAGGGGAAAGTGGTGTGGGACAATTCTGTATTCTGTCAATTATGTTTTAAATAAATGCTGATTGGCCAATAGCCAGGCAGGAAGTAGAGGCAGGACAACCAGACAGGAAGCAGAGGCAGGGCAATGAGAAGAGGAGTATTCTGGGAAGAAGGAAGCTTTTTCTCCAGTCCTGCCCAGACCATGGAAGAAGAAAGATGTGACCTGCCCTGCTGAAAAAAGTACTAACATATGGCTAACAAAAATAAGAATAATGGGTTAATATAAGTTATAAGAGTTAATAAGAAGCCTGAGCTAATGGGCCAATCAGTCTTATAACTTATGTAGATTTTCTGTGTGATTCTTTGGGACCTAACGATGTTTAATTTTTGCAGATCTTTACATAGTCTAGTTATCAACCTCCTGTCTTACATACAGTTAGTGTCTTAGTTTGGGTTTCTATTTCTGTGAAGAGGAACCATGACCCATGGCAACTCTTATAAAGAAAGACATTTCATTGAGGTGGCAGATTACAGTTTCAGAGGTTTTCCATTGTCATCATAGAGGGGAGTATGATGGCTGGGAGTGACAACATGCAGGTAGACATGTTGCTGGAGAATTCTACAGCTCGATTCAAAGGCAACAAGAAGTGAACTGAGACACTGGGCAGTATCTTGAGCACATATGAGACCTCAAAGCCTGTTTCTACAGTGACACACTTCCTCCAACAAGACCGCACCTACTCCAACAAGACCACACCTCCTAATAGTGTCACTCCTTTTGGGATCTATTTTCTTTCAAACCACCACAATTGGAAAGGATTTTCTTTTCATTGTGGTGTGCAGGAACTTTTAACCATAGAGCAATTACTCTGATGAATAGTCAATAATGTACTTATAAACTAAATTCAAGAGCTCACTAAGAAGTTATGTCAAGGCTGACTTGATTTTTATCACCGAGAGGTAAGGTTGGTTCAACAGAGACAAATACAAATCAATAAATGTAATAAATCATAAAAACAGATTTAAGGTTAGATATTTACATGGTCATCTCAATAGATCCAAAAAAGGTATTTAACAAAGTTCAGTGCCCTGTCATGATAAAAAAAAATTCCTAAAGAAACTGAGAACAATAGTTATTTTATTGCTATGACAAAAGCAACTTAAGTGGGGAAGGATCTGTTTTGCCTTATAGTCCAGCATGTCAGAGGGAAGGAGGACAGGATGGCAGGAGCAGGAGGTAAATGATCACATTATATCCACAGTTAAGAAGTGAAGAAAGAACAAGAAGTGAAGCCAAGCTATAAAAACTCAAGAACCATCCTTGATTACACATTTCCTCCAACAGGGTTCCACCTGCTAAAGGTTCCATAACCTTTTGGGAAGACAGTACCACTGGCTGGTGATCAAGTAGTCAAACACATTAGCTTAAGAGGAACATTTCACACTCATGCTACAACAAAAAGAAACTTAGTTAAAATTAATAAAGGGCATATATATATGTATATGTATACATATATATATGTCAAACACATATTTAACATATATGAAGTTGGAAGATACTACATGCATATATCAGTATAACACTAATATTATAAGCATTATAATCAGTAAGAATAGAGAAAGGAAAGTTAAGATTTCTATTGCTGGGGGAAAAAAAGAATTCTATTTCTGGGATGAATATCATGACCAAAAGCAACTTGGGTTCACTTCCATATCACTATTCATTGAAGGAAATCAGGACAGGAACTCAAGCAGGGCAGGTACCAGGAGGCAGGTTGATGCAAATGCCTTCAAGCGTGGTTGCTTGCTTGCTTACTCTCCATGACTTGTTCATCCTGCTTTCTTAAAGAACTCAGGACCTCCAGCCACGGTTGGCACTACCCACAATTAGCTGGGTGCTTTCACTAATCACTAATTAAGAAAATTTCCTGCAGGCTTGCCTGCAAGTAGGTCTTATGGACTCATTTTCTCAATTGAGGTGCTGTCCTCACCAGTGACTAAAGTTTGTGTCAAGTCGAAATAAAACTAGTCAGCACATCATTTGTAAGAAAGAAGTTAAATTAGCGCTATTTACAAACTCTGTAATTGAAGACTTAAAAGACCCTAAAAGATATTACCGGAAAAATCAGCAAATTCTCTGGATCTCTGTAATGAGATTGCTATGAAATAAAACAGAAATATAGCCAATTCATAATAGCTTTAAAAAATAAACACTAGGAGTAATGCTGATCAAGGAAAGGAAAGACCTTGACAATGTTTATTTATTATTTATTTATTTATTTATTTATTTATTTATTTATTTATTGTAACCAAGGCTATTTTGAATTTATAAGAATATACCAACATACACAGCTATATTTTGCATTTTTAATTGAAAAAAATATTTGCAGGACCTCAGCCTCACACATTAGGCAAGCAATCTATCACTGAGCTCCATGCCTAGACTTCAAGAATTATTAATGCAATGACCTTCAGAAGACTGAACTCCTCAAAATGCCAGTCATCCAATAGTGCTGTTTTCCTGAAAGATAAAGTTTAATAACTCATAGCCATAGGCAATATGGGAAATTAAATTAAATATTTTTAAATTAAAAAAAAACTTTCTTCCTTTTTCTTTTGGTAACAGAATTGTCAGGAGTGTTTATC
Source organism: Microtus ochrogaster (assembly GCF_000317375.1). Classification (NCBI taxonomy): domain Eukaryota; kingdom Metazoa; phylum Chordata; class Mammalia; order Rodentia; family Cricetidae; genus Microtus; species Microtus ochrogaster. The sequence goes on along the minus strand of NW_004949224.1, from coordinate 707,836 downwards.
ACAAGCCATGACAAAATTACAGCTCATAGCAATTGATAATTCAGATGTCACCTCACCAGAGGAAGTATTTGCTGATGGGATACCCCATCAGCAAGGCTTGCAGATAACTGACTCTGAAAATGGTTGCTTTCATCTGTAATTTCATTTGTACAATAACAGCTATGATATCTCCCAATTACTATATATTTTTATTCAATGTGTATATATAATCTCATGATTACATCTCAATTTATGGGCACACATATCTATGGGTGGTCAGGAACATTACTTTTTCATTTAGTTATATAATTTTGGTGTATAAAATATGTATTAGGACATGCTTCATAACTAGATCTATTTGTCCTACGAGAACTATAGACAGTTAAAACCCTGATTTGTTCCTTTTAGCTCAACTAACTACTAGACACAATTAGCTCACTTTCACCTAAGAATAATTTTAAACTAGACTAAAGGCTTTTTGTAAATAGATTATAAGCTTAAAACTTTACAGCTATATAGGAGGTCAGAATCACAGATGTCCAACCAAGGTTAAGAAAAACAATTCTGTTTCTCAAATATGTTAACAATAGACCTATGCTTCAAAATTTGTCACTGTGTACTGTGCCCCTTCCCCATCTGGTCATGTGTCTTATTCCTATAACTTTGGAATCTTGTGTTGCAATGGCAATGGTTCAGCTCCATATCGCTTACCCTAAAAATGTAATTTTGACCAATGAGAGGTAACCCTTATAAATTTTTTTTATTGCTTCAAGACTCCTGTAAGAAGAGTTTTTAGAATAGAGGGGGGAAAAGCTAGAAGAAATTAAGAGGAAGGCCAGGAGAATTAAAATAGAAGCAGAACAATTAACAACTGATTCAGAACAGCACAGAGTGAGAGACATTTGTCCTCAGACTTTCGCTGGCTGTTACTTTCTCTCGGGCTGAACCCCAAAGGCTCTCATTTCAGAATTCCACAGAAGAAAGAGGATCCACTCAAACTGGTAACTTGAGGAAGATTTAACCGCACGACAATTTACAGAGGTGGGACAGAGAGTAGGTTGTTTGTTTTTTAGTTAGTTATCTACATCACGTGGAAGTTGTACTCTGGAGGCTGTACGATAAGGATTTGTTTGTTCCTATGCCTAGTCAACTGTACCCAACCACGTAAAGGATGGTGCAATCTCAGTCAAAGTTTCCTGATGTCACTTGGAGTATGGTGGAAGTGCTTCCTGGATTAGAGCCTGTTTCCTCTTTACTTTTCTAAGTTTCTACTAATATCACATCTTGATATTTGATAGGGTAAGTGTCCTCACTGTAGCTTTTATGCCAAAGCAATGGTGGCTATTCTCAATCCTTTACGTTCTCACATGAATTTTGAAATCAGCATATCAGGTTTCACAAAATGTCTTGCTTGGATTTCAGTTAGAGTTGACCACATGGGGTTGAATACCAGAGTTCAAGAAGCCAGGTGTATGGTGGTTTTATTTCCAAGTATTTGGCTATTTTTATGTAAATAAGCTACTCTTCTTTGTGATTTAAATAAAACCTGAAGAGCTACTGTTTTATATTGACAGTAGCTTTCTCTGTGGCCCAGGTTGATGTGAACTTGTGAGTTTTTCCATCTTCACCTTTGCCACCTGGGTGCTAGACTTAAAGAATGGATCATCACACCCGGCCTTAATTTGGACTGGGTGCTATTTCGCTGGAACCTTCTGCTTGACCAGGAGAGCCCCAGTCCTGTCTCTCCAAACCCCACCTTCTCAGAGAATCTCCAGCAAAGAAAAGGTGCCAAAAAACCCAGTTCCACATTCTTGATGACTATGGCAGCTCCTTCTCTGAAGTTGCAAGTAGCCGAAGACCCCTTCTAAAGCACTCAACTTTTGACCATACTTGGGCACAAATCCAGATTGTGATAGACATGTCATCACCCTTTACCTACAGGGTATATAAGCATGCATATAAGAAGTATGACTTCTCCAGCCTCAATCTCTGGAGCTGGGGAACTCACCAGGGTGGGAGTTTTGTTCAAATAAAACAACAATGTTTTGCTTTTTCAGTTCAGCTTGATCAGGCTAACTACATCAGTGGAGAAACTTATTATCATGTATACAGAATACTATTAGGTGCCAGACTTACAGCATGGATTATCATGCCCCAGCTCATGGTACATTTATATTGTGAAACAGAGTTTGGTACATTTATATTATGGAAGAGTGTTTTTAGCTAGGTGGTGGTGTATGCCTTTAATCCCAACACTTGGGAAGCAGAGGAAGGTGAATCTCTGTGAGTTTGAGGCCAGTCTCCTATACAAGAGTTAGTTCCAGGACAGCTAGGGCTGTTACACAGAGAAACTTTGTCTCGAAAAACAAAAACAAAACCAAACTAACTAACTAACTAAATAAATAACAAGAAAAGAAGATTCAAAGCCTTTTTAAAATAAGGACTGCCTTTTGTCTGCGAGGTCCCTGGCCAGCAAGTGGCCCTGATCCTGTACCAGAAGATCCGTCCTTCCAGAGGGGTGAGTGTGAGCCTGACTGGCAGCCTGTCCAATGCCCTGGAAAAGAAGCACAGGCACCCTCCACTCGTAAACTTTCTGGCCATTCAGCGGGGGCTTCTCCCTGCTACTGCCTTTCTCTTCTTATCCTATCCCAGCTTGCCCCCCAAGAATCCCTTTCCATCTGCGGGGTCGTAGGATCCCCCAACTCAGCCTGCTTCAGTGCTGAGGATCTGGGGACAGAGAGGTGAGTGCAACTGCCACAGGAGTTTCTTTGCCCCACTGAGCCTGCACCCAGCAAGCCCTCCCTTTTGTCTGCAAGGAGCCTGGCCAGCAAGTGGCCTGAAGCTGTACCAGAAGTTCCATCGCTCAGGAGGGGTAAGTGAGTGCCCTACTGGCTGGTTGGACTCACTGGGAACAGAGCACAGGCACCCCCCAAATCCCCTAAACTTTCTGACCATTGAGCAGGGCTTCTCCCTGGCTACTGCCTTTATCTACTTATCCTATCCCAGCTTGCCCCCAAGCACTTTTTTCCATTTGCGGGGACATTAGATCGACCACCACAGCCTACTCCAGGGTGGAGAGGATCTAAGAGACTCCAGTGCTGAGGGGACCTAAGAGAGGGCAGACCAATAAAAAACCCCAAGTACACAGGTAGCCACAGCCAAGATCGGACCAAGCCGACAAGACTCTCCTAACAGCATTTGAAGGAAAGATGGGCAGGTGCCAATGCAAGAATTCCTCCAACAATCTGAAAAACAACATGATAACACCAGAATCCAGCGAACATACAATAGAAAGACTTGAACATCCTAATCCAGAAGAAGTAGAAGAAATAGACTTTAAACGTAACATTATGAAAGTGATAGAGTCCTTTAAACAGGATGTGAAAAATTCCCTTAAAGAAATGGATGAGAGGGCCTGGAGAGATGGCTCAGTGGTTAAGAGCATTGCCTGCTCTTCCAAAGGTTCTGAGTTCAATTCCCAGCAACCACATGGTGGCTCACAACCATCTGTAATGAGGTCTGGTGCCCTCTTCTGGCCTGCAGACATACATGCAGACAGAATATCTTATACTAAATAAATAAATAAAGTATTGATTAAAAAAAAACCAAAACACTTAAAAAAAAAGAAATGGATGAGAAGAATAACAAAAAGTTTGAAGAAATGAATAAATCCCTCAAAGATACCCTAGGAAACCAGGAAAAAGCAATCAAACAGGCAATGGAAACAGTTCAAGACTTGAAAACTGAAATTGAGGTAATGAAGAAAACACAAACAGAGGGACAGCTGAATATGGAAAATCTGGGTAAATGAACAGGGACTACAGAGACTATAGCCAACAGAATACAAGAGATAGAAGAAAGAATCTCAGATGCTGAAGATACTATACAGGAAATAAACTCATTGATCAAAGAAAAGAGCAAATCCAACAAATTCTTAACACAAAACATCCAGGAAATCAGGGACACCATGAAAAGACCAAACCTAAGAATAACGGGGTGAAGAAGGAGAAGAATTACAGCTCAAAGACCCAGAAAATATATTCAACAAAATTATAGAAGAAAACTTTCCCAACCTAAAGAAGGATATTCCTATGAAGGTACAAGAAGCATACAGAACACCGAGTAGACTGGATCAAAAAAAATCCCCTCACTATATAATAATCAAAACACAAAACATACAGAATAAAGAAAGAATATTAAGAGCGGCAAAAGACAAAGGTCAAGTAACATATAAAGAGAAAACTATCAGAATTACACCTGACTTTTCTATGGAAATTATGAAAGCCAGAGGTCTTGGATAGATGTGCTGCAGAAACTAAGGGACCATGGATGCAAGCCCAGACTACTATACCCAGCCAAGCTTTCTTTCACCATCAATGGAGAAAACAAGGTATTCCAGGATAAAAACAAATTTAATATGTAGCCACAAACCCAGCCTTACAGAAAGAAATAGGAAGAAAATCAGAACCCAAGGAAGCCAACAACACTCACAATAACTTAGACAGCTAACAACTCTCCACAAGCACAACCCAGAGAAGGGAAACACACAAACTCTACAACAACAACAACAAAACAAAAACAAAAAAAAAAAAAACGGAGTTAACAACCACTGGTCATTAATATCACTTAATATCAATGGTCTCAACTCAGCTATAAAAAGGTTAAGAAAATGGATGCTAAAGCAGGATCCAACATTCTGTTGTTTACAAGAAACAAATCTCAACCACAAAGACAGACATTTACTCAGAGTCAAGTGTTGGGAAAAGGTTTTTCAATCAAATGGACTTAAGAAACAAGCAGTGTGGCTATACTAATATCTAACAAAATTGACTTCAAACTAAAATCAATCAGAAGAGATGGAGATGGACACTTTATACTCATAACAGGAACAATTCATCAAGATGAAGTCTCAATCCTTAATATCTATGCCTCTAATATTAAAGCACCCACATATGTAAAAGAAACATTTCTAACTCAAAGCACATATCAAACCCCACACAATAATAGTAGGAGATTTCAACACTCCTCTCTCACCAATGGACAGGCCAACCAGACAGAAATCTAACAAAGAAATAAGAAAACTAATGGAGGTAATGAATCAAACAGACATCTATAGAGCATTCCACCCAAATACGAAAGAATATACTTTCATCTCAGCATCTCATGGAACCTTCTTGAAAATTGATCACATACTCGGTAACAAAACAAACTTCCACAGATACAAAATAATTTTAGTAACCACCTGTGTCTTATCAGAACACCATGGAATAAAGTTAGATATAACAACAATTCTACCCCCAGAAAACCTACAAACTCATGGAAACTGAACAGTCAACCACCCGTGGGTCAGGGAAGAAATAAAGAAAGAAATTAAAGTCTTCCTTGAATTCAATGAAAATAAATATACTTTTTTCATTATTTGAACTGAATATCTTCTACACTCTTTTTTTTGTCAAGTATTATTCTGCTACAATAAAATAAATGGAAAAAATATAATCAAAAAAAAAAAGAAAATAAAGACACAACATACTCAAACCTATGGGACACTATGAAAGCAATGCTAAGAGGAAAGTTCATAGCACTAAGTGCCCACATAAAGAAAATGGAGAAAGCTCACATTAGAGACTTAACAACGCACCTTAAAGCTCTAGAAAAAAAGAAAAAGCAGACTCACTCAGGAGGAGAATAAGTATGGAAATAATCAAACTGAGGGCTGAAATCAACAAAATAGAAACACAGAAAACAATTCAAAGAATCAATGAAACATTCTCTTTGAGAAAATCAGCAAGATTGACAAGCCCCTATCCAAACTAATCAAAAGGCAGAGAGAGAACCCGCAAATTAACAACATCAGAAATGAAAAGGGGGACATAACAACAGACACTGAAGAAATTCAGAGAATCATTAGGTTTTACTACAAAAGCCTATATGCCACAAAGTTGGAAAATGTAAAAGAAATGGACTTGTTTTTAGATAAATACCATATACCAAATTTAAATCAAGACCAGGTGAACAATTTAAATAGACTTATAAGTTGTGAGAAAATAGAAGCTGTCATAAAAAAAAAAAAACCCTAGCCAAAAAAAGCCCAGGACCAGATGGTTTTAATGCAGAATTTTACCAGAACTCCCAAGAAGAGCTGATACCTATACTCCTTAAGGTGTTTCTCATAATAGAAACAGAAGAGTCATTGCCAAACTCTTTTTATGAAGCTACAGTTACCCTGATACCAAAACCACACAAAGACTTATCCAAGATAGAGAATTACAGACCAATCTCTCTCATGAACATTGATGAAAAAATTCTCAATAAAATACTGGTAAACCTTTCATCGCCTGATGAAGGTTAATATTCAGGGGGATGCCTATATGTTTGTCTTTGGATTCACGTTCTCATTTAGCTTCTCTAGGATTGTGAATTATAAGCTCACTGTCCTTAAAATATGGCTAGAAA